>NC_058132.1:552788946-552798592 GCF_016433145.1 Gracilinanus agilis | reverse complement strand
ATATTATATTATATTATATTATATTATATTATATTACTAGCTATGTGATCTCTGACAAGTCATTTAACCAGCCTGATCTCTAAAATGGGGGATAAACTTTCAGTTCTTAACTCAAATGGTTTCTATGGAGATCAAATAAACTATTTTATAAACTTGACAGTCCTACAAACTTTAATGAAGAATCTCTAGGATAGCTAGGCTTTTGAAGGTTTTGCTTTTTAGTCGATTAGCCCTGTCCTATTTTTGGTGACACCATTTGGAGAGTTCTTGGCAAAGATACTGAAGTGGTTTGCCATTTCCTTCTCCAGCTCATTTTACAGAAGAGGAAACTAAGGCAAACAGTTGTGACTTGCACAGGGTCTAAGTCTAGATTTTAACTCAGGTCCTCCTTACTGTGGACCTGGAATTTGCTATACCGTGTCAAGACCTTTGAAATATAAAGTTAAAAAACAACAGGACTCATTTTGATCAGAAAGCCTTTCCTCTTCTTAATTTCCCTACAGATACATCAAGGGTACTAACAGCCTTTCAGCAACCTGGTTTGCATTGTGGATTATCCACTATTCTTCCACCTCTTTACTCCCCTTGAGTTGACTTTTCAAATTCTACTTCCATAACGACTTTTGTACATGTGCCCTTCTCTCCATTTACACAACCACCACCTTGGTTCATCTTCCCATTACTTTTTGCCTGGATTAATGCCATAACCTTTTTGTTGATTCCCTTGCCTCTAGTTTTTCTTGTCTTCTGGCTTCCATACTGGAGCAGCAAGGTGGTGCAGTGGAGAAAGCAATGGGTCCATTCTGGAGTCAGAAAGAACTGAATCCAAATCCATCCTCAGATACTTACTAGCTATGGGTACATTGGCAAATCTCAATCTTATTTGCCTCAGTTTCTTTCTCTTTTTTATTTTATTTTATCTTATTTATAATATTTTTCCATGGTTTCATGATTCATGATCCCCACCCTGCTCTCCCAGATGACTTATACAAAGACATGGAAGACAGAGATATAATTGTAGTTATGGTAAGCACCAAATAGATTTGTTCACTTGGAATATGTGAGAGGGAGTGGGAGAGCAAAATGAGTCTGGAAAGATAAGATGGAACCAAATCACAAAAGGCTTTAAATACCAGGAAAAAAGGGATTTTTCCTTTAGGATACATATTCCAAGTGAACAAATATACTTGGTGCTTACAATAACTACAATTATATCTCTGTCTTCCATGTCTTTGTATAAGTCATCTCTCATGCCTAGGTTATTCTCACTTATCATTTCAGCCTTATGGAACCCTTAACTCTCTGAAAGGTTGAGCTCAAGTACCAACTCTAACATGAAGTCTTTCATCATCCCAGTTGTTTATGTTCTCCTCTACCTTCAAAATTATTTTACATTATTTTGTTTAGAGATAGGGAATGGTCCTTTCATCAATATGGGAACTCCTAAGTGAGAGAACTCCCTCCACCAATGCAGGTTGATACTTCCTCTGCAATTTGTAGTTTAGAGTTATCTAGAACATTAAGGGATATGGGACGTTCTAGGAGGACTAGCCCCTCTGGTAGGAGGGCTTGCCAACTCCTTTGCAGAGCTGCTCATCCACCATTAGTGTCGATCCAACCCTTACCTGTGGCTCCAAGAAGCTGTAGCACACACAATGGCCACGTCTCAGTAAAACCATCCCAGTAGAGTAGATTAGGTCTAAAGTAGGTATGAGGCAACTGACAGACCTCAAACCCATCACTGAGTTACAGGGATGTCTACCTCAAATAGGTGATGACTTCCCCAGTGGAATGGGTGGATGAAAACAATTTGTTCCAAGGGCCATGAAGGTGTTTGAAGTAGGCTCTGTGGAGTACTTAGAGCTTGGTCAAACATCAGGGATGCTAAGGTCATCCATTGCATACTGGACATCATCAAGCATACTGACTTTTGTCTTGCTGTGGGACTTTGATGACTCTGGAAGAAAAAGTAAGGCTGATGACTTTATGAATTGAATTAAAGGCTCACTTAAATCCCATGTGATGTTATTGATCTTTGAAAATAGAAGACGAACAAGAGCACTGAGAGATAAAGTGACTTGCCAAAGGTCTTATGGACAGTTTATATCAGAGGCAGAACTTGAACTTCAGTCTTCTTGACACTGAGAGTGACTCAGTAGTCATTAAGCCATACTGCCTCTGAGAAATATATATGTACTTAATGTACATGTAAATATATATGAGTTTCCTTGAGCTCCATTTGGAAGAAGAGGCCAGACCAGCTATCTTTCATTCTCTGAATGTTGTCCACATGATTCAGCTATTTTCTTCCCTTGCTCCTGAATCCCCTTTCTACTAATATTTTTCCAGGAACTTCCACTTTAAAGAAGGATCTAGGTTAGCAATGGGCAGTCCTTCATTCCTTTCAGGGTTCTTCCTAGGACTCTGGACTTTTTCTTCAGAATGTTCCCCTTTGGTACTAATACTTTCTCCCCATTCCCCATTTTTTTCAGTATTGTTCAGTCTTAAGAGAACAAAGAAACCATTTGGGGTTTTCTTGGCAAAGATACTGCTATAGTTTGCTATTTCCCTTTCCATCTCATTTTACACATAAGAAAACTGAGGCAAACAGGGTCAAGTGACTTGCCCAAAGTCTAATAACAAAGTCTTTGAAACAATCATCTTCTCTTCCTAACTCTAACTATTAAATCTTTAATCTTATGGCCTTAGATTTTCTGCCAAAATGGCCATCCATGGGAGTTAGGCTTTCAAACTTCCAAATAAATACTCCAGAGAAATAAATATAATGAAAATATATACTAAGCTGATTTTTGTGCAATTCTGTGGGGTAAACTCACCCCTCAGAACAGTACAAAAATCAGCCAGAACCCATAGTATGAGTTGATACAAATATAGTTTTACCTCTTTTTCCACAGCATAGTTTGCTTTTTGAACTTGCACAAAATCTTCTTGATTCCAACAGGGAGAAACTTACCAAAGTCTTTCTGCAATAAGAGATGTCTAACTTTAATGAAAGTAGTATCTGCATCTCTGCTAGAATTATCAAAAGATACTCCTCACTCTGTTCATCTTGCTTCAGAAATGCTTTTCTACTAACCCCAAATGCAAACTCTTTGCTGCCACTACTACTATGTTTCTACTGATCAACATTTACTCTCTTCTCCTGAGTGTCATTTTCCTCTGGAAAACTGATTCCTTGCTCTCCTCAAATCAATATCTATTCCTTGGATTGATCTTTATGAAAAATGTTGTATTTTCCCATTGTAGCTATGTCCCTAATCCTTGACAAACATGTCTCTTTGCCTCCCACCCCCATCCTCATACTATTTCTTTGCAACAAAAAGAAAACACCTCAAAACCCAAAGAAGCTCTGTTGTTTGAAAGTAAAATGTGTACACAATTTTTAAAAATAAATAGCCAAAAATCATATAAATACCATCTATTAATATTCTTTAGCAATTGATTAATAATTAACCATTTAGTACCTCACACTTGATGGAATTAATTGTCTCTTTAATGTCATTAAAATATGATCATACTTGAATTTATCCTTGTAAATGAGATTTGTTAAGTATTTTGCATGGTACATCGCAGAAAATAAATGCTTATTTCCTTCCTCTTTCTTTCTCATTTATCTAATGAAGATGAAGAGAGTAACAGAGTCCATCAGGGCATCCTCTATATAAGAATATATGGTTTCTAGGACAGCGAGGTTGCTCAGTGGATAAAGACTCAAGCCTAGAGACCAGAGGTCCTGGGTTCAAATTTAACTTTGAATATTTCCTAGCTATGTGACCCTGGGAAAGTCACTTACCCATAGTTGCTTAACTCTTTCCACTCTTCTGCCTTGAGGTTGATACTTAGTATTGATTCTAAGACAGAAGGTAAGGGTTTTTTAATTTAAACATTTATTAATATTCATTTTTAACATGGTTACATGATTCATGCTCCTACTTTCCCCTTCACCCCCTGCACTCCCCCCACCCATGGCCGATACACATTTCCACTGGTTTTGTCATGTGTCCTTGATCAAGACCTATTTCCAAATTGTTGGTAGTTGCATTGGTGTGGTAGTTTCGAGTCTACATCCTCAGTCATGTCCACCCCGACCCATGCGTTCAAGCAGTTGTTTTTCTTATATGTTTCCTCTCCTGCAGTCCTTCCTCTGAACGTGGGTAGCATCTTTACCATAAATCCCTCAGAGCTGTCCTGTGTCATTGCATTGTTGCTGGTACAGAAGCCCATTACATTCGTTTTTACCATAGTATATCAGTCTCTGTGTACAATGGTAAGGATTTAAAAAAAAGAATATATGATTTCTTTCTACTATCTTTCACAGTATTTAGCATAATAACTTCTACATAGAAGGTAATCATAAAATATTTATATATTGATCAGTGACCAAAATGCTACCAATATTTTGTGTTTTTTTCTTGCATCAGCTGGCAGAAAAGATGTAGGTATGTCAATGTGAGGGAGAAGAGAAAAAAAAAAGACATGGAGAAGAGAAAGTTATGGTGAGAGAGTCCCACCTATAATTCCCAAGAGCAGAATCTCTCTGAGGGACCTCAATTTAGTCTAACATGCATTTGAGCAAGAATCCCCTACAACATAATGGAGAAATTATCATCCAGTCTTTGAAGACTTTTAGTGAGAGAACTGCATTGTCTTTTGAGTATCCCATTTTTAAATAATTCTAATTTTTAGAAAATTCTCTTTTCTTATATTAAACTCAGTTTGACTCTTTGCAACTTTCAGTCAAATATTCCTGCACCATATGTAGCAAATCTAATCCCACTATTAAATGATTATTTTCGTATCTCCTCTTATGTCTTCTTTTATTCAAGCTAAATATGCACTTCTTTCATTGATTTAAACATGGCATGATCTTAAGGTTCTTTGCCATCAACTTAACCTTTTTTAGGATGCTTTATGGCTTATTAAGTATCCTATCTAAAACGAGGCACCCAAAATTGAAAACAGTTCTTCCATATGTGTTCTGACCAGGACAAAATGCAATGAGATTGTTCCCTTTCTCATTTTGGACAGCATTTCTCTCTTAATGCAACCTAGGATCATAAAACTTTTTTTGGCTGCCATATCACATGGTTGACTCATATTAAGTTTTCAATACACTAAAATCCCTAAATCATTTTCAGATAGACTACTGTCTAACCACACCTCTCCCACCTTCTACTTGTGCCTCATTCATCTTGTTTGTGTTTCCTACTATCTCAGGTTGCTTCAAGGGTAACTGCTCTTCTTTTAACCACAACCAGCTTAGATGATTTCCTCTTGGTTCATACTCCCTCCCTAGGAAGTACATTTGAGTTAGGCTACTAAGGGCAACAATTAAAAAGGTAGACCTAGAAAAATAATAGATTATCCTCTCTTTGAGGTTATACCTTAATGGTATCACTTGAGAAAATGAGAGATAGGTTGTGCCAAATGCAATGTAACTCCTTTCCTGGGTAGACAATGGCCAAGAAAGATTAGTCTTCCTTTCATGAAATCTATGAGGACTACTCTATAAGCATTTATACCAGATCTTTCTCTGACCCATGAATTGGAAAACTAGACCCATTAGTCATTATATTATTAAAAACTTGGCCTTTAATTTAAGCATATTTATAATCTAGTTATGACAAGAATTTTGAAAAAATAAAAACTTTGGTCATCTCAGAAACTTAAAGATATGGCTTTCAATTACATTTTCTTTACACAATGTTAAACTTTTGGACATTATTCAATAGTTTGCGACTTTGAGAACACTATTTGAGAGTTGATAATTATTTATATTTCAGACATGATACATTTGTTGTCAGTTGTTTTTGAAAGTACTTAATTAGTTAAAAAAAAAGACCTTTTGACCAGGAAGTTATGTAGTTTCCTTTATTTAGACATTTCACTGATTTATTCAACATTTTCATGCTCTATTTTATTATTTTTTTTAAAGAATGCTTTGAGGAATCTTGTTGTTACTGGAAATAGTACTGTTTATTCAAGGTTATTTAGTTTTCTTAAACTGCCCAAAGAGTTTCTTCTCTGGTTTGATGTTCACTTCATCATTTGCATTTTTTCCCCAGAAACAACCAGCCTAAAAAGAATGTCTTTTCATTTGAAATCCCAAAATAATATATGAATGTGTAGAACTAGAAGAACATTTTTTAAAAACCCAGACTGGTCCTGGAAAGATTCAGAAGGAGTTGAAATAGATAGATTGGAAAGTTCTGTTTATGCTTCAATTTTTCCCGGAAGAGTTAGAAGTATTGTTGGCTAATGTCTACAATGGTTTGGAAAAGTATCTGCAGGAAATTGGAAGGAAATGTGGCTTTTCCATTTGGTGAAGGCAGGTGTTCCTCTAGGCTAAGTTTAACCTTTAAAACATGAAAAGATCAAAAATCTTCCTTCTGGGAGATTCCACAGCTGTGTATAATGCTTTTCAAAACCTCCTTGGAGAAAGATGCTGGTCTTACATTCAGCAACCTAATACATGACACAGATACTAATGAGGAAGGTTAAAAGATGGTTAAATTTTTTTTAATGGTCTAAGGATCTGGATCCAAAAGGAACAAAATTCCCCTAGTCTCAACAAAGATAGTGTATTATCATTTCACCATACTGAAAGACTTTGTTTCAGAGTCTCAGAGTTGGAAGGTACCTCAGATGCTATCAATTCATCTTGCCATGAATCCAAGGGATCAGTCATTCCCTGCTTAAGTACTTCAAATAATAAAGAACATTCTACTTTTCAAAGTACTCTAATCTTCCTTTGGACAGCTTTATTTGTCAGGAAAATTTTCCTGAACTAAATTGTGTCTCTCTTAGTTCAATTCTGTCTCATGATGCCAAGTTAAAAAAATAATTTTTCTACTACACAAAAGCTATATAGTTGCTCCTTTGTGTTAGATTTACCTCACCTAATTACTCTAATGGCCTGGTTTCTGATTCTCACACCATTATGGACATTTTTAGCTTGTTGGTGTCATTATCAAGATACTGATGTGGCCCAGCACTTCACAGGTAGAGTAGTAGGAGAACCTCCCTCCTTCTCATAATTAGACATTTGGTTTTTAGACTTCTAAACACACTAGCTTTTTTTTTTGCTGCCATGTTATACTATTAATTCATATTGACCTTATAGTATTTTAAGAAAAAAAAAGGGCTCGGTTTTTCATGTAAACTATTATTGAGACATATTTTTATTTGTAAATTATTTAAATATATCCTTATTCAATTCAGTCCATATCAGAAGTAATCAAGATCTTTTAGCACTCTGTTTTTCATCATTTATACAATTAAAATTTATTTAAGTTAAATAAACCTTTATTGATTATCTATGAAGTGCTGCTAGATACTCTGTTAGGTGGTAGGACTATAAAGACAAAAAATAGAATAATCTCTGATCTCAGGGGACTACATTCTGCTGTCATGGACATAGTTATCTTTTTTTTTTTTTTTAATTTAGAAGAAGGAATGATCACCTAACAAGGGAATATCATTAAAAATTTTTGAGTAAGAAGTGGTACCTAAGGGACAGCTAGGTGACTCTGTGGATAGAGAGTCAGGCCCAGAGATGGAAGGTCTTAGATTCAAATCTGATCTCAGAAATTTCCTAGCTTTGTGACTTTGGGCAAAGCACTTTATCCCAAATGCCTAGCACTTACCGCTCTTCTGTCTTGGAACTGATCCTTAGGATACATTCTAAAACTGAAGGTAAAGGTTAAGAAAAATAAGAAAGAAATACTACCTGCAATGAACCCTATAGGAAGCTAGGAATTCTAAGAGGTAGAAGTGAAAAAAAATAGCACATTCTAGACATGAGGTGGTCTATTCATAGGCAGAGATGGGAGATGCTGTATCTAGTTTGGGGAGCAGTTGGTAGGGTGGTTTGATTGGAATGTGGAGTGCTGAAGGGGGAATAATATGGGAGGAAAAAAAACCAGAAACATAGGTAGGAATCAAACCATGAAAGTCTCTAAATGGCCACAAAGTTTGTAATTCATCTTAGAGGCAATAAGGGGCTAATGAAAATTTTTTAAGTAGAGGAGTGATATAGTCAGAGCTGTGTCCTAATTTGACAGTTGGATGAATAATAGCCTTCATAGAGCCTTAACTCAAACAAAGCTTCATCATGGTATGGAAGTGGCTCTGGACTCTCCAAAGGCTATGCCAACTATAAGCTCTAGCATGGTCTACCATAAAGAAAAGACTTGGACTGTGGTCCCAGCTTTAGACTAAGTCCTCTTTCTGAAGACCAAAGTAGTTCATTACAGACATCCTACCGATAATAGACTAGTCAATTGGCAACGAATATTTTTTTTTAGTCATGGCAATGCACAAAATAAATAGCATTTTAAAATGTCCCTTGGTCTTGGGCAGCTTCACCTTCTTCAGTGACTATCACACAGTGATGTGGAAGGGGGCAGAAGTTGCTTAGAATCAAGTAGTTCTTAGGCCATTAATAGGCTTTATTTTATCTGTTGGTATTCTAATTGTGAAATCCTTATCTAAATTGCTGGCACCTTGCTAGAGGAGCCAAATCATATTGATCTTGATGGTCTTGTTATAAACAAAAGCAGCAGGGAAAAAAAAAGAAGTTGTAGCTAAACTGAAGGATAGCTCCCAAGAGATTCTTTGGAGAACCAAAGGAAAATGTTGACAGAGTAAGTTTTATTGAATGCCCAGAGGCAATAAGAAACTATTTCATAAAATATCTGGTCACAGCCTACTACTACAAGAATGTATGGATCTGTATGAAATAACTGCAGCTTATTCACTAACATCATTATCCAAATGGTGGCTCTCCTGGACTTCATGATCTCTAAAAATCACCATTCTACAAACATACCTCCTCTGTACTCCCCACCTCTGGGGCTCTTCCTTCTTTCTTATTGAGAAGGTGGAGAGTATGCTTGTCTCTAATTTTCCATTTAAGGAGGAACCCCAGAGCAATCACCTTATCATTTCCTACCCAGTTGCAGGGGCTTCATCATGTCCCTGGCAGGGTCCTCTTCCTCCTTCACTTTTTCGATCTCCTTTAATATGTTATCTTCTCCCTTTAGAGGAGGGCAGGGACTATCTTTTGCCTTTCTTGTGGTCCCCAATGTTTAGCACATTGCCTGCCACATAATAATAATTGATTGGATGACTGGCCCTGTACATAACATTACTGAAGGTGAAGTGGTAGAAAATTCTACTAAGAATTTGATAAGATCCTTCAAATAAAATCAACATAAACTCTGATAGTGACTTCAATGCAAAAGTAGAAACCAGTGAGGATGGGGAGAAATGTATGAGAAAGCACAATTTAGGAAGAAAGAATAAAAGAATAACTTGCTCTCTTTAAGTTTATTACTCATGGGACTTATGAACAATGAAACAGTTTTGGAAGATATATTCTCTACTCCATTCTCTTCTTTCACCCTGTTTTGAGTGATTTGCCTGTGAACCTCTGCTATCATTAGCTTTACCTACTCACAATATCATTTTTATTGGTCTGGGAAGTTGGAAGTGTGTAATAAAATAAACTGGAAAAAAAAATAAAAAAATAAACTGGAAGACCAGTCTTCCTCTCCTTCAGGCTATGTCTTTTGTATTCTGGATGTTTGAGCAATATATTACATATATATTACATATATATATT
>NC_058132.1:552739966-552788149 GCF_016433145.1 Gracilinanus agilis | reverse complement strand
CTGCTGTCATGGACATAGTTATCTTTTTTTTTTTTAATTTAGAAGAAGGAATGATCACCTAACAAGGGAATATCATTAAAAATTTTTGAGTAAGAAGTGGTACCTAAGGGACAGCTAGGTGACTCTGTGGATAGAGAGTCAGGCCCAGAGATGGAAGGTCTTAGATTCAAATCTGATCTCAGAAATTTCCTAGCTTTGTGACTTTGGGCAAAGCACTTTATCCCAATTGCCTAGCACTTACCGCTCTTCTGTCTTGGAACTGATCCTTAGGATACATTCTAAAACTGAAGGTAAAGGTTAAGAAAAATAAGAAAGAAATACTACCTGCAATGAACCCTATAGGAAGCTAGGAATTCTAAGAGGTAGAAGTGAAAAAAAATAGCACATTCTAGACATGAGGTGGTCTATTCATAGGCAGAGATGGGAGATGCTGTATCTAGTTTGGGGAGCAGTTGGTAGGGTGTTTTGATTGGAATATGGAGTGCTGAAGGGGGAATAATATGGGAGGAAAAAACCCAGAAACATAGGTAGGAATCAAACCATGAAAGTCTCTAAATGGCCACAAAGTTTGTAATTCATCTTAGAGGCAATAAGGGGCTAATGAAAATTTTTTAAGTAGAGGAGTGATATAGTCAGAGCTGTGTCCTAATTTGACAGTTGGACGAATAATAGCCTTCATAGAGCCTTAACTCAAACAAAGCTTCATCATGGTATGGAAGTGGCTCTTGGACTCTCCAAAGGCTATGCCAACTATAAGCTCTAGCATGATCTACCATAAAGAAAAGACTTCGACTGTGGTCCCAGTTTTAGACTAAGTCCTCTTTCTGAAGACCAAAGTAGTTCATTACAGACATCCTACCGATAATAGACTAGTCAACTGGCAACGAATATTTTTTTTTAGTCATGGCAATGCACAAAATAAATAGCATTTTAAAATGTCCCTTGGTCTTGGGCAGCTTCACCTTCTTCAGTGACTATGACACGGTGATGTGGAAGGGGGCAGAAGTTGCTTAGAATCAAGTAGTTCTTAGGCCATTAATAGGCTTTATTTTATCTGTTGGTATTCTAATTGTGAAATCCTTATCTAAATTGCTGGCACCTTGCTAGAGGAGCCAAATCATATTGATCTTGATGGTCTTGTTATAAACAAAAGCAGCAGGGAAAAAAAAAGAAGTTGTAGCTAAACTGAAGGATAGCTCCCAAGAGATTCTTTGGAGAACCAAAGGAAAATGTTGACAGAGTAAGTTTTATTGAATGCCCAGAGGCAATAAGAAACTATTTCATAAAATATCTGGTCACAGCTTACTACAACAAGAATGTATGGATCTGTATGAAATAACTGCAGCTTATTCACTAACATCATTATCCAAATGGTGGCTCTCCTGGACTTCATGATCTCTAAAAATCACCATTCTACAAACATACCTCCTCAGTACTCCCCACCTCTGGGGCTCTTCCTTCTTTCTTATTGAGAAGGTGGAGAGTATGCTTGTCTCTAATTTTCCATTTAAGGAGGAACCCCAGAGCAGTCACCTTATCATTTCCTACCCAGTTGCAGGGGCTTCATCATGTCCCTGGCAGGGTCCTCTTCCTCCTTCACTTTTTCGATCTCCTTTAATATGTTATCTTCTCCCTTTAGAGGAGGGCAGGGACTATCTTTTGCCTTTCTTGTGGTCCCCAATGTTTAGCACATTGCCTGCCACATAATAATAATTGATTGGATGACTGGCCCTGTACATAACATTACTGAAGGTGAAGTGGTAGAAAATTCTACTAAGAATTTGATAAGATCCTTCAAATAAAATCAACATAAACTCTGATAGTGACTTCAATGCAAAAGTAGAAACCAGTGAGGATGGGGAGAAATGTATGAGAAAGTGCAATTTAGGAAGAAAGAATAAAAGAATAACTTGCTCTCTTTAAGTTTATTACTCATGGGACTTATGAACAATGAAACAGTTTTGGAAGATATATTCTCTACTCCATTCTCTTCTTTCACCCTGTTTTGAGTGATTTGCCTTTGAACCTCTGCTATCATTAGCTTTACCTACTAACAATATCATTTTTATTGGTCTGGGAAGTTGGAAGTGTGTAATAAAATAAACTGGAAGACCAGTCTTCCTCTCCTTCAGGCTATGTCTTTTGTATTCTGGATGTTTGAGCAATATATTACAGATATATATATATATATATATGTACATATATATATATATATATATGAGTGTTATTTCTTTGTGAGGCCAGTCTTTCTTCACCTTCAACTATAGGAATCTGAGAAGCATTCTTAATTCAGCAAGACAGGTTCACTTGATTTTTCTCCATGTCAGTCAAAGTGTGGTGTGGTCTGTTAGCTTACTCCCACTCTACTCCTTTCCTTCTTTCCTTCCTCCTCTTTTCCTTATATTAGTTGGATGCTGCTTATCTCCTTCCAATAGGAGATCTCCAAAGACATTCCCTGATCTGACTGGATGAAGTTTATTTTTTTTAACCCTTAACTTCTGTGCATTGGCTCATAGGTGGAAGAGTGGTATGGGTGGGCAATAGGGGTCAAGTGACTTGCCCAGGGTCACACAGCTGGGAAGTGTCTGAGGCCACATTTGAACCTAGGACCTCCTGTCTCTAGGCCTGAATCTCAATCCATTGAGCTACCCAGCTGCCCCCTTGGATGAAGTTTAGAGCATAAAGATGCCTTCTGCTCTTTCCCTTATCTTTATCCTCAATATAAATAGTTTCCTTTGAAAAATTAAGTTTTATGGACTGGTTCAGGGAAAGATTAGGGAGTGTAGAGAATGGCATGGGTGTAGGATCATTCTATAATAGGTTGAAGATTCTATATTTCCTTCTTCTCCTTTGTCTTTCTCCCTTCTTTCTTTTGTCCTACTTTGCCTTGCCTTCCCTTCTCTTTCCTATATTTTCCTTCCTTCCTCATCCCTCTCTTCCTTCCTGAATGACGTAGGCCATGACTCCATATTACAGAATTAATTCAGTAGCATATTGAAAAGGTCCATCATCATTTATTGATGCTTCTGGCTCTTTAATGGACTTTTTCTTCCAGGTCAGTTTAAATTAACTGGTCTCTAGGAATTCAATTTTGTTTTATTCATTAATATAGTTCTAACTATATTTCATGTGAATAAAGTCAAAGCTAAACAATTGAAAAAACATTAATTTCTCATGGGCAGACTGAACCAATATAATGAAAAATTCTACCTAAATAAATTTACTTGTTCAATGCCATACAAGACGATCCGAAAATTATTTCACAGATTTAAAAAATATTAATAAAATTCTTTTGGAAGAACAAAAGGCCAAGAATATCAAGGGAATTAAGGGAGGGAAATATGAAGGAAAATGCCCTAGATATATTGGATTTCAAACTGTATTAAGAAACAGCAATCATCAAGACAATCTGATCCTGGGGAAAACTAGCTGGCTTTGTGGATAGAGAGCCAGGCCTAGAGTTGGGAGGTCCTGACTTCAAATTTGGCCTCAGACATTTTCTAGCTGTGTGACCCTGGGCAAGTCACTTACCTCCAATTGCCTAGCCCTTACTTAGTATATCAATATTTAGTATAGATTCTAAGACAGAAGGTAAGAGTAAAAAAAAAATCAAAACAATCTGGTTCTGGCTAAGAAGTAAAATAGTGGATCAATGGCACTCAACACATAGTAATAAATGACTATAGTAATCTAGTTTGACAAATCCAAAGATCCAGCTTTTGGAAGAGCTTATTATTTGATAAAAACTGATGGGAAAACTGGAAAATAATATAGCAGAAAGTAGGCATAGACCAATGCCTCATGCCATATACAAAGATAAAATCAAAATGGATAGATGATTTAGAAATAAAGGGTGATACCATAAGTTAGAGGAACACAAAATAGTTTGCCTGTCAGACATATGGTTAAGGAAAGAATTTATGACATAAAGAAATATTATGAGTTATAAAATAGATAACTTTGACTATATTAAATTTTTAAATTTTTGGCACAAAAAAATCCTAATGCCACCAAAATTAGAAGGGAAATAATAAACTGGGAAAAAAGAAACTTTAGCAAGTGCCTCTGCCCAGAGCCTCATTCCTCAAATACATAGAGAACTAAGTCAAATTTACAAGAATACTAAGTCATTTCCCAATTGATAAATGGTAAGAGGATATGAACAGTCAATTCTCAGCTGAAGAAATTAAAACTATCTGAGCATAAAAATGCTCAGAATAATTATTAATTAGAGTAATACAAATTAAAATAATTCTGAAGTACTACCTCACACTGGCTAGTGTGACAAAAAAGGAAAATAAATTTTGTAGGGGATATGGGAAAATTGGGGCATTTAATACACTATTGATGGAGCTGTGAACTGATAATGACCATTCTGGAGAGGAATTTGGAACCATACCCAAATGGGCCATAAAACTATGCATAGTCTTTGATCCAAGAAATACCACTACTAAGTCTGTATCCCAAAGAGATCAAGGATAAGAGGGAAAGGATCTACTAGTTCAAAGATATTTGTAGCAGTATTTTTTTTTGTTGGAGGCCAAAGCATTAGAAACCAAAGAGACATTCATCAATTGGGATATAGCTAAACAAGTTGTGGCACATGACTGTAATGGAATGAGATATGCCATAGAAATGACTGTCACAAAAAAAAAACTAATAAAGACTTATATGAATTGATGTGAAATGAAGTGAACAGAACCAAAACACTTCACAGTAACAGCAATAATGTATAATGATCAATTGTGAATGATTTAACTATCATCAGCAATACAAGGATCCAAGGGACAATGATGAAAAACGCTATGGAAGAAATTGAGGGGGTCTGAATACAAATTGAAGCAAACCATTTTCGTTTTATTTCCTTCCTGAATTTTTTCTTACATGAGTAATATGTGTTTTATTTCACGTGGCAAACATGGCGATGTTGAAACATGGAAACATCATGAAAGCATGGCAGCATATGTATAACCAACATCCTATTACCTGTTGTCTATGAGATGGGAGAGGGGAGAGAGAGAGCATGGATTTCAAAATGTCAGAAAACGATTATTAAAAAATTGTATCTATATGTAATGAGGAAAAATGATTTTTTAAAAAGTTCTAAATACAACCTCTGTCAGAGATCTAGTAATCTGTTTCTAATTATTTTCTGTTTTTATTATTATCAGGATTGAGATCTCCCCATCTGGGAAAAGGAAAGCAATAAGCATTTATATGGCACCTACTATGCCCCAGGCACTGTGCTAAGTACTTTACAAATATTATCTCACTTGATCTTCACAACAACCCTGAGAAGTAGATGCTATTATTATCTCCATTTTATAGTTGAAGAAACTGACATGAATGGAGTTTAGATGACATGGGAAAGCTGGAAAACAGTATGGCAGAAACTAGGCATAGGCCAGTCAAAATGGATAGATGATTTAGAAATGAATGGTGATACCATAAACAAGTTAAGGAGAACACATCTAATAAGTGTCTAAGTTAATATTTGAACTAAGAGCTTTCCAAATCCAAGTCTAGCAGCATTTGCTCTCATATCTCATAAATTTGACCTTTCTTATGCATATGTCATATTTTGTTATTTATGCATATATTTCATCTTCTTAGTAGATTCTAAGCAATTTGAGGACAGAGAATTATATTTTATAATGCTAGAATATAATGTCAAGTAATACCCTTTGCTATAATAAAATCTCTCCATCATAAAATGACTATGTAATCTGAGGCCAAGGAACTTTTAGACCCTGCAGATGACAGTATTAGAAAGTAATATAATGAAGAAGTTCCTGAGCAGGAAACCAAGTGATTGCAAGAGAGGAAGGAACCACATGGCCCTAGAGATGGCAGTGATCAGTGACATGGAGATAATTCTAGGATCAAGAAGGGAAATTTAGATGGAGCAGGAAACAGAACCTTGGAATAAAAAGGAACAGAGCTACTATGTGAAAAAGCAAATCTAGACTTTATTTTCTACTAATATTTTGAGAAATGGATTGACTTTCTAGCACCATTAGTTTCTTTTTTTTTCATGGCCCCTCAACCACAAAGGTCACTATAAGTCCAGATTATTGTGTAGATCTCTGGAGAGAGGATATGCCCACCAGAGAGAAAAGGAGAGTTGTTTCAAGTGTTTATGGACACTTAAGTTACTTGTTTAGTCTAAGGTCATCACTGAGATAGCAAGTAACAGAATTAGGATTTGAAACCAAGTCTTCAAATTCTAAATATGATTTCTTCTCCATTATTCTGGCTTTGGAAAACAGGAAACTTGGGTTCAATTTCTGACTCTTCCAGTTCAATGATTTGAGGTACATGATTTTGCCCTTCTACACCTCAGTTTCTTCTCTGTGAAGTTACTGAAGTGGACTAGATAATTTCTAAGTTCTCCTTCAACTCTTAGAGTCTATGATTCTATTAACTTTTTACTTGAAGTTCTTGAATGATAGGGAAAATAATTCTGGAATCCTAACTCTAATCCCCTTCTCTGTACTTTTATCTCCTTCCTTTCCATCTCCTGTAGGATATTGATCCAACAGTTTTCCCTCCTGTTTCATGCATCCTTAATCTTTCCTTTTCTTGGCTTCTTCCAACATATCTACTACATACTCAGGAGAGTTACAGCCTGTAAGAACTCAATTAAACTCTGGTCCTTAATTTCCATAAAGTTTATTAATATTTACTTGGCTAGGAGAAGGCAGACAGAGAGAGAAAAGCCTAATTTTATCTTTCACAAAAGCCCTACTTACTCTTCAGTCTTTTCTGTCCTGTCCAACACTTTGTGACCACATTTGGGGTTTTCTTAGCAAAGAAATTGGAGTGATTTGCCATTTCTCTCTCCAGCTCATTTTATAGATGAAGAAAACTGAGACAAAAGAGGGTTAAATGATTTGCCCAGGGTCACATAGCTAGTGTCCTAACAGAGAGTTCAATTAACCCTTCTATTCTGCCTCCAACTAAAACCTCATCTCCCTTTTCTTCTTCATGGCTAAACTGCTTTAAACGTTGGTTGTACAGGCAAAAGATATAAACAGACAATTTTTGGACGAAGAAATCAAAACCAAATATGGGTATATGAAAAAATACTCCAAATCACTACTGAATGGAGAAATGCAAACCAAAACAGTACTGAGGTATCATTTCACACTCATCAGATCAGCTAAAATGACAAAAGGGCAAAATGACAAATGTTAGTGGGAATGTGGGAAAATGGGGACACTAAAAAACTGTTTGTGGAGCTATGAAGTGATCCAACCATTTTGGAGAACATTTTGTAATTACACCCAGAGACTTATAAAACTGTTTATGCTTAGGTCCAACAATACAATTGCTGCATCTGTTTCTCAAACAGATCAGGCAAAAAGAAAAAGAACTTATATGTTCCAAAATATTATAGCAACTCTCTTACAAAGAACTGGAAATTGAGGGGATGTCTATCAATTGGAGAATGACTAAACAAATTGTTGTTTATGATTGTGATGGAATACAATTGGGTCATAAGAAACAATGACCAGGCTAATTTTAATAAAATTTGAAAAGAACTGCATGAATGATGAATAGTGAAATGATTAGAACCAGGAGAATAGTATACACAGCTACAGATTTAATTCTCGAAGAATAAATTGTGATTATTACCTACAGAGAGTAGACTGAAAGGTGGAAACATAAAAAGTCATAATTTGTATGAACATGTCTGTTTCCCAGATAATGCCTTCTGTGATTTGGGGAGGAGCTGGAACATGTGGATAAATTCTATTAATTAAAAAAAAAAGTTGTCTATACCTATTGTCTCCAATTTCTCAATACTCACTATTTTCTTGTTCCTTTGCCATTTGGCTTCTGCCTCAAGATCATTACTGGAGTCACTCTCTCAAATGTCTCCAGTTATCCTCTAATTGTCATATCCTTTGGCCTTTTTATAGTACTTATCCTCCTTGATCCCTCTGAAGGAAGCATTTAACTCTTACTCATACTCCCCCCCCCCTTTTTTTTTTAAGATTCCTCCTTTTTCTCTTCTAGTACCTCTAACTAACCATCCTTTTTCTCTATCCTTCAATAGAATCTCATTCTCTTCTGTGCTCTCTAACCTGTGTTTCTCCAATGCCTGCCCTTTGGTCTCTTTTATTTTTCTAAATAAATATAACCTCATACATTTTCTAGGCCCTCTCCTTTAGGAATCCCTTTACAATTTTTTCATTATAGTCAAATTGGACTACTAGATGCCATCAGACTAAATATCCTATCTTCATCTGCCAAGGATTCCTACAAGTTCACAGTCAAACCTGGAATGCAATCCCCTCAATATCTCCATCAAAGATTTTAAAACCAAAGAAGAGTTATAAAAAAAATTACAAAATGTAAAATAAATAATTTTGATCACATTAAACTAAAAAGGTTTTGTATAAACCAAACCAATGCTAGCAAAATTAGAAGGGAAGCAACAAATTGGGGGAAAAATCTTTATAACAAAAAACTTGGACAAAGGTCTAATTACTCAAATATATAAGGAGCTAAATCAATTGTACAAAAAATCAAGCCATTCCCCAATTGATAAATGGGCAAAGGATATGAAAAGGCAATTTTCAGATAAAGAAAACAAAACTATCAACAAATACATGAAAAAGTGTTCTAAATCTGTTATGATTAGAGAAATGCAAATCAAAACAACTCTGAGGTACCACCTCACACCTAGCAGATTAGCTAACATGACAGCAAAGAAAAGTGGTAAATGTTGGAAGGGATGTGGCAAAATTGGAATATTAATGCTTTGCTAGTGGAGTTGTGAATTGATCCAACCATTCTGGATGGCAATTTGGAACTATGCCCAAAGGGCTTTAAAAGACTATCTGCCTTCTGATCCAGCCATAGCACTGCTTGGGTTATATCCCAAAGAGATAAAAAGGAAAAAAAAAAACTTGTACAAAAATATTTATAGCTGCGTTTTTTGTGGTGGCAAAAAATTGGAAAATGAGGGAATGCCCTTCGATTGGGGAATGGCTGAACAAATTGTGGTATATGCTGGTGATGGAATACTATTGTGCTCAAAGGAATAATAAACTGGAGGAATTCCATGTGAACTGGAAAGACCTCCAGGAATTGATGCAGAGTGAAAGGAACAGAACCAGAAAAACATTGTACACAGAGATTGATATACTATGGTAAAATAGAATGTAATGGACTTCTGTACTGGCAGCAATGCAATGACCCAGGACAATTCTGAGGGACTTATGGTAAAGAACGCTACCCACATTCAGAGGAAGAACTACAGGAGTGGAAACAGAAGAAAAACAACTGCTTGAACACATGAGTTGAGACGGTCATGATTGGGGATGTAGACTTGAAACTACCACACCAATGCAACTATCAACAATTTGGAAATAGGTCTTGATCAATGGCACATGATAAAACCAGTGGAAATATGCATCAGCCGTGCAGGGGGAGTTTGAGGGGGGTGAAGGGGAAAGTAAGAGCATGAATTATATAACCATGTTAACTTTTCTAAAACATAAATATTAATAAATGTTTAAAAAAACACTCTTGGCAGAAATAACCACAGGCCTAAATACTTAGAAAACTATTAATTGTTTGTAGATAGAGCAAACCAATAAAATAAAATGATAATGCTACTTAAGTTAAAAAAAAAAAGACTATCTGCCTTTTGATTCAGCCATAGCACTGCTTGGGTTATACCCCAAAGAGATAATAAGGAAAAAAACTTGTACTAAAATATTTATATCTGTGCTCTTTGTGGTGGCAAAAAATTGGAAAATGAGGGAATGCCCTTCGATTGGGGAATGGCTGAACAAATGGTGGTATCTGTTGATGATGGAATACTATTGTGCTCAAAGAAATAATGAAATGGAGTAATTGATGCAGAGTGAAAGGAGCAGATCCAGGAGAACATTGTACACAGAGACTGATACACTGTGGTAAAATCGAACCTAAAGTATTTCTCTACTAGCAGCAATGTAAGAATCCAGAGCAAGGCTGAGGGACTAATGAGAAAGAAAACCATCCACATTCAGAGGAAGAACTGTGGAAGGAGAAATACAGAAGAAAAACAACTGCTTGAACACATGGGCTAATGGGGATATTATTGGGGATGTAGATCCTAAACGATAACTCTAGACCAACTATCAATAATATGGAATTAGGTCTTGATCAATGATACATGTAAAACCCCGTGGAATTGTGTGTTGGTTAAGGGAGGGGGGTTAGGAGGGCTTGGGGGAGAGGGAAAGAACATGAAACATGTAACTATGGGAAAATATTCAAAATTAAAATTAAAATTAAAAATTATATATCTCCATCAAGGAATTCTTATCTTCAAGCTCAGATATGATCTCCATAAAGGAAAAAAAAAGAAGAAATAGCATTTATTAAGTACCTACAAAGGGCCAAGCACTGTGTAAACACTTTGCAAATATTATCTCATTTGATCCTCACAACAATGCTAGGAAGGAGTTGCTATTATTATTGTCATTTTAGAGTTGAGAAAATAGAGGCTGAGTTTAAGTGACTTGCCTGGGGAGACACATCTATTAAGTGTCTAAAGCCAAATTAGAACTCAGGCCTCCTTGACCACAGTCCAGTACTCTAATCACTGTACCACTTAGATGCCTCTCAAGTCAATCCTCCCTCCCCCCAGTTAAAAGCTCCCTCCTTTCTCAAATGATCTTTTCTTTACTTATCTATGTATATATTATATCTCTTCATCTCAATAGAATGTAAAGACAAAAGTTGCCTCATTTGTGCCTTCATTTCTCCAGGGTCCAGCACAAAGCTTGATTCAGTGGAGTCTCTTAACAAATATATATTGAATTAAATTCTTACACCTCATTTATTTTCAAAGTTTAAACAATCTTCTATGTGAAGATAACTCCTAAATCTGTGTATACAGTCCTGTCTTCTTCTGAGCTTTAACACTGCATTTCCAATTGCCTTTCAGCCTACTACATAAAATTTGCAATGGGTAACTTCTTCCACAGCATAGGGTGGCAGTTTATCTCTGGGTGGAAGATTATTCTTGATCTGGAGCTCTGCCTTAGGAAAGACCCCTGCTAGCAGAGGGGAAAAAATTACCTTATATTTATTTTTTTTAAATCTATAGATGTCCATCTATGTATCCTCCCATAGAATATAAACCCTGTGAGAGTGGGGATTTTTCAATATTGTGCTATACTCAGGGTGGAGTTCTTGCCACCATTGCAGCTATGATAGCACCCTAGGCTTTCTTAGTTCCTAGATATTTTCTGGGCATGTAGGTGTAACAATGGATAGAGAGCTGGCTCTGAAGTAAGGAGGACCTAAGTTTAAATCCAGCCTTCAGATACTTGACCTGGGTAAGTTACTTGTTTGTCTCAGTTTCCCCATCTGTAAAATGAGTTGAAGAAGGAAGTGGCAAACCACTCTAGTATCTTTGCCAGGAAAACTTCAGATGGGGTCTCAAAGAGCTGGACATGTCTGAGTAATAAAAACAAAATATTTCCCTTCTAGTCTTTCCTTACCTTTTTGGCCGTGAGAGCCGTAAACGCCACATTTTTTAAAATGTAATTTTGTGAGAGCCTTACAGTGCGCACTCCTGTAACAGCACCTGAAAAAAACTGACTTTATGGCTCCTACAGAAAAAGCCATATCTGGCCCTCAAAAGAGCCAGATATGGCTTGAGAGCCATACGTTGCCGACCCCAGTTGCTAGTGTATAATTATCCTAAAATCCAAAGTTTAAAATTTTTTAGAGAAATTTCAGGAAAAGAAACTCACCAACACCCAGAATCAAGAAAGTGGATCTTTTATTGGGGGGGGGGGAGGGGGATGAAGGGAGAAAGAGCAAGAACATGAAAATCATGTAACTATGGAAAATTTTTTTCTAAAAAATAAAACAAACAAACAAATAAATAATAAAAATTTTTAAAAATATGTGAAATGTCAACTTGTAAAAAAAAAAAAGAAAGTGGATCTTTTGGAGAAGGTGCCATAAAGAAGCCTGTAGAAAGCATACACTACATCAAAAGATCCAGAGTGAACTTTGGGATATAATGAACTGAACTAAAGGAGGTTGAACATTTCATTTATTCTGAATGTAAACTCTTTTACCAAAGGGGAATGCCTCCTAATTGGATTTTTCTCAATGTGCCTGTCAATCATTGTTTTTGCTTTCTTTCTCCTTTATTTCCCTCTTATCTCCAACTATTATAATTTCCTCTTAGAAAGTACAATATTGTATGCACCTCTAGCTTGAAGATCTTTAGCGGTATAAGCTGGTTATGTGAAATGATTCATTGGGGAGAGTAAGCATGTAAATCTGGGAGATTTCAACATGCTCTTCTCTCAGTAGAATCACAGGGGGGATTGTGAAAGGGAGTTTTTTTTTTTTTTATCTTAACTTAATCAGTCAAGTACTTGGAGTATTTCACCCTTTTAACTTAACAAGTCAGGAACTCAGAATCCTTTTGATAAAAATTCACACCTTCAGAGGAAGGAGGTGGATTCCACTGACACTGCCCCAAGGGCAGTACCAAGCAAATTAAGAAACTTTGATTCCTGAGATGTGATGGAGAGAGCTGATGAGTGGAGAAAATGGCATATAAGCAAGAGCCTTTGGGGCCCTTAGAATCTTTGGTAGCTCAGTCTGGTGAGGCTCAGCTTGATTAGGCATTCAATTCTGCCTTGGATTTGGAGTTGGTGGCTTGAGTAGTTCAGCTTTGTGGTTCACTTGGGTTGAGGAGACCTTGGCCAGAGACATTGTGTCTTCTGCTCTTCTTCTGTCTCTATGGGATGCTCTCTTCGAACTGGAGGCACTCAGATCTGGACTTGGGGTATTTAGCTAGGCAATATTTTCTACCTACTTCCTACATTTCCCCCTTTACTCTCTCTACCTTGCTGTAACAAAGCTACTAAAGCTACTAACAGCCTTGTAATTTAAGAGTTAATTTTTATAAGCAGTGACCACAACAATTTTTTTTAATTCTTATATTTGTCAAACCCATTTTAGTCATTACACTAGGATAATCTTTCTTTTGCAGTTTTTCATGTAGTTCTTTAAAAAAATCTTTAAAATAACCTATTAAGTAAAGTCTCAACTCCTTTGTCAGGTACTTAAGATCCTACTCTAATAGTAGGTAGTAGTAGATAGTACTCTGGTAGTTTTTGTTTTTTAACTTTTTACTGATACATACTAGTTGGGTGATATCTAGAAAATGACTTGCTTCTCTTGAACCACCACTACTCCTAATTTTTGCATTTTACTTTTATTGCACATTCCTTCCATGTATACACTGTGTGCCCCACCCAAAGTGAACAATCTTTTTCCATTCAAAAATTGCCTGTTTGTTTCTTTTGTGCTTTTGTTTACCCTGATTCTTACAAAGCTTCTAAGTCTTTTCCTTTTCTCTTTCCTTGTTACTATCATTTTTAACTCAACTCAAATGCAGTGTCTTTCATGATATTTTTCCCCTTTTTAATTTTTTTAACTAATTACATGTAATAACAAATTTCCACGTAAATTTTCCAAAGTTATGTGATCCAAATTCTCAACCTCTTTCTCTTCCCTCTCTCTTCCTGGAGCTGGCAAGCAGTTCTAATTGGGTTATATATGTACTATTATGCAAAATATATTTCCATATTGTTCATCTTTGTAAGTGAATAATCATATAAAACCAAAACCCCAAAACATAAACCAAAATAAGCAAGTGAAAAATTTCATCTGCATTCCAACTCCAACAATTCTTTCTCTGGTGGTGGATAGCGTTCTTTGCTCTAAGTCCCTCAGAATTGCCCTGGATCATTGTATTGCTGATAGTAGCTAAGTCTTTCACAGTTGATCATTACATGATATTGCTGCTACTGAGTACAGTGTTCTTCTGGTTCTGCTTATTTCACTCTGCATCAGTTCATGAAGGTCTTTCCAGCTTTTTCTGAAATCATCCTGTTCATGATTTCTTATACCACAATAATATTCTGTCACCATCATATATTCTGTCACCATCACATGCCACAATTTGTTTAGCCATTCCCAACTGATGGACATCCCTTCGGTGTCCAATTCTTTGCCACCACAAAGATCAGGTATAAATATTTTTCTACAAGTAGGTCCTTTTGCACTCCCCTTTTTTTTTAAATCTCTTCTGGGATATAGATCTAGTGCCTCCATGAAATCTTTCCTGATTCTTCTCCTTAACTTCTCCACCACCTTGATCAGCTAAGTATAACCTCTTCCCTCTGAATTTGCTAAGCTTTTTGTTTAGCATTTTTCAAATGCCCTTATCATATACATATCATAGCTATTATGGATATGTCTTATCACACTCTTTTTACAGCAGGAATTATATAAGGGTTAGAACTATGTCTTATATAAAGTTTTTGTTCCAAAGTGCATGGCATCATGATCAGAAGACATTTAACAAATGTTAAAATATTTGTTTTATATTAAAAACTTTTGCAAAAAATTAAGCTTATCTTGATTTGAAATTTTTTAAAATTTGGTAATTAATATAATTAAGGAAAAAGAAAAAATAAATTGAATATTTGATTGAATTGATAATCTTGTGCAAGAAGTAAGAGGATCCTTTAACAGTCTTTTAAAAATTCATTCATTATGTCAGTTACTTTTTATTGAATTTGTGTTGTGTATTTCATTAAACTTATATGATTTCAAGAGAATAAAAAGACTTCTCCAGGGCAGCTGGATGGCTCAGTGGATTGAGAACCAGGCCTAGAAGCAGAAGGTCCTAGGTTCAAATCTGACCTTAGACACTTCCTAGCTGTGTGACCCTGGGCAAGTCACTTAACCCCCATTGCCTAGCCCTATAACAAATAAAATTAATATAGAAGGATACATATAAAGATATTAAAGTTTATACAAAAAAAAATTTAAAAAAAAGACTTCCCCAATGCTTTGTGAGTTTATTGATCCAGATCTTAAAGTGTATGGAGGCATATTGAACATACCTTTCCAACATTCCCCAACCCATCTTTCCTCTATAGGCTATAAATCACAAAATAATTTTAGGAAAGTACTTGAGTCTAAAGTCTTTGGTCTAATCTGAATAAGCAACTTTATCTGCCTCACTATCAGTTCTGAAACAATGTCTTGCACTGAAATCTTTTTTACATCCATCTTATCAAAGGCTGTGGTTCTAAAGGGAGAGGCCTGATCATCAACCCAGGAAGAGATTGCTCCAGAAAATGATTACAATAATGATAAGATTTAGAAAAAGAAGGACAGAATTCTTTAATTCAATTAATAGAAGTATCTTCTGAATTTACCTTTGACCAGGCAGAAGGAGAATCATTAGAGGAAGTGGTTAAAGAGAGACAGAATGATTTTAGGAAAATGATTTTTCCAGGTATCTTAAGAGTTAAGTGACTATACTTTTGTCTGATGAATCAAAACCATCAACTGAACTTTTACCTAAACTTTATAATTATGTATTATCTCATTATGCAATTTTGTCTGTTCCTTAGGAATATTATAAATTTAGTGGAAATTACTTGTGTCAGAGGAGATTTTTTAAATTACTTTTTTATTTTTTCAATTATTTACAGAAATAATTTTTCCTTTCCTTCCCACCTCTTCTTCATTTCCAAGAAGGCAGGTAATATAATATAGTTTATACATATATAGTATCATATAAAACATATTTCACTGTTCAAGTTGTGAAAGAAGTCATACTACTTACAATGAAGAAAAATTCATGGAAGAAATAAAGTGAAGAATGATATGTTTCCATCTGCATTTAGACTCCATCTGTTCCTTCTATGGCAGTGGATAGCCTTTTTCTGTCATAAGTCCTTTAGAGTTGTCCTGGATCCTTGCCTTGTTGAAAATAATTGCCATTCACAGTTGATCATCATTTATTATTGTTATTGTGTACAGAATTCTTCTGCCTCTGCTCACTTCACTTTGCATTACTTCATAGAAAGTTTCAGGGTTTGTTTTTTTTTTTTTTGGTGATCATCTTGTTTGTAATTTTTTATAGCATAATAGTATTCCATTACGATCATACGCCACAACTTGTTCTTCCATTCCCAGTTGATGGACATCTCTTCAATTTCTAGTTCTTTGCCACCACAAAAAGAGCTGCTATAAATATTTCAGAATATGATTTCTATTCCTTTTTATTTAATCTCCTTAGGAAATAATCATAATAGTGCTATTGTTGGGTCAAAAGGTATACTCAGTTTTATAACTCTTTTGAATTTAATTCCAGATGGCTCTCCAAGATGAATGGATGAATTCATAGTTTCCACCAGCTAAGTATAAATATCCCTATTTTTCCACATCCCCTCCAAATTTCATCATTTTGCCCTATTATGATTAAAATTAACCTTAGAGACATATATTTAATTATAATTATTTATTAATAAAAAAGAGAGACAGAAAAAGATTAGGAAGCCATCCTTTACTATAGTCTCCTGCCATGCCCACAAAGACCTTGAGCTCCCTCCCAGTCCACCCATCTCTTATAGGACCAAAGATGTCGCACCTATTTGGCTTACTGATTGGGCAGTCTGGGTCAGCAGTTCTGTTGTCCAGGCACAGAACCACATCATGCAGTGACTTCTGCCAGCCCATTCAGAAGGTCAGAGCTTCAGTTGACCATACGGTTTCCCCATTCACAAGACTTGGTATTCTTTCTGAACGCGTATGTCCCAGGTAAGGGTTATATTTTTATGTTAATTCCACAAAACTCATCTATCATTTTAACCATTCTGATAGTTATGAGATGATATCTTAGAGTTGTTTTGATTTGCATTTCTCTAGTCAATAATAATTTAGAGCATTTTTCATATATTTATATATATATCGCTTTGACTTCTTAATTTAAACAATGTCCATTTATATCTTTTGACCATTTATCAATTGGGGAATGGCTCAAATTCTTATATATTTGACAAAATTTTCTATATATTTTAGATATGAGACCTCCATCCAAGAAACTCTTTATAAAAACTTTCCCCCAACTTACTGCCTTCCTTCTAATCCTGGCTACATTAGTTTTATTTGTACAAAACCTTTTCAATTTAATGTATACAGAATTATACATTTTATATTTCACAATGTGCTTTCTATCACTTGTTTAGTCATAAATTCATCAGAGTTGGATCTCCATTGCTTTGGATTTCTCTCTTTAAGCTTACCTTGCTTAGCATTTAATTAACAAATTTGTGCCTAAAACACAAAGTATTGAATTTTTCTTCCACACTTGTGAGACTATAGTTCCAAAACTTCCATCCAATTACCTTCTTTTGCTCCTCAATAAATAACCTATCCTTTATTACATTAATGTTAGAAGATTTTATGATGTGTTTGGTTATTCTTAACCTCTTTGGCCTATGGCATAGAGAAATTCTTAATTTGTTCTATTTTAATAATCTGAAGGACTTTGGCTTTTTTTTTTAAATCTTGCCTCCTCTTAGTAATGCTATGGTGGTCTTCACTGGCCAAAGCATGTAGAAGTGACCTAACACTGCTCAACCTTCCATCACAGTTACAAAAATCTATATGTAATTTAGAATGTCAAATGAATAATCTAGTTCCTAGTACTAAATGTGGGCAGATAATTTCTTCATAATTGCACATTTACCTACTACTAAATGGCTTATATTCTTTTTTGAGGGGGGACAGGGGAACTGAGTGGCAATAAATGTCCATCTACATACAGATGTACACATATAAAAATAGAGATATACAAAATAGAAATTAAATAGACAAAAAGAATTATTATGAAAGGAAGACTTTAGTTTTTTTGTGTCTCCTACAATTCACGGTGACCCTCCTAAAGGACATAATAGTGCCTTCCTAATCCAAGAATAGTCATATACCAAGGAATAAACTGCTGCAATTAAGTATAGAGGTTTTTGCCTATTGTACAGTTGCATGAGACCACCATTTGGTAAACTGAAAGGATTCTTCCATTCATTTAGGTCTTGTAAATTATAAGACTATTTTGTACCTGGAGTTACCTTGGAAGCTATTCTTCCACCTCCTTTAGGACTCATATATTTTAAGGGGGGAAAAACACTTTATTCTTGCCACTAGATATGGCGATTGTCCACCACCAAGATGGATCTATTCTAGGTGATGTCTGGGCCATTTAAAGGAAAGATAAAAAAAGAAAACTTACTAAATTAGGAGCAGTAGTGGTTCAGGAGAAACAACAATCAGTTTTCTAGATATCAAACAAGACGAGTCAACTTAGAAGACGGAAAGGAGAAAAAAGATTGCAACTCAAGAGCCATGCCTAAAATCTCCAAGTTCTGAATGAATACAGCCAAACACAGTCAGTTCATTTTCTTCCAAAGAATAGGATGAAATCCAGGAACTTAATTTTTTTAAATACTTATCCTTTTTGCTAGCTTTTATTTACTTTCTTGATTATAAGTATGAAAGTAGGAAAATAGGAACAGAATGACATCAATAAGTAATGCATATCATAAGATATTATATTTAAAACTAGACTAACCCAATCTCCTTCATTTTATAGATGTGGAAAAAGACACTCACAGTCTTCTTTCTATAACCACTTTGCTAGCGTGTATCAAGACTAAGATTTTTAGGGGACAGCTGGGTAGCTCAGTGGATTAAGCTCCCTAGAGGCGGGAAGTCCTAGGTTCAAATCCGGCCTCAGACACTTCCCAGCTGTGTGACCCTGGGCAAGTCACTTGACCCCCATTGCCCACCCTTACCACTCTTCTACCTATGAGCCAATGCACAGAAGTTACAGGTTTAAAAAAAAAGAGTAAGATTTAAACCCACATTTTGTCATCCTGGATCCAATGTCAAACTCCAACACTGTATCCAAAATTGCCTCCTTTGATCAAATGGATGAACAAGCTTACTACTGTCAAAAGACAAAAAAGACCCAGAGAAGAAAGAGTTAGTAGGTTTGTTATGGCAGTTAGATGGTGCAGTGGGCATAGGATAGGACCTGGAGTAATCATAGATCTAAGTTCAAATCCTGCCTCAGACACATACTAGTTATATGGCTACATTTGAGTCATTTCACTATTCTCAGGTCATAATAGCATGTACCTCCCAGTCCTGTTAGGAGAAACAGAGCATGCACAAATTTTTTAGCCAAAAGCTAGTTATGTCATATTGTTATTATCACCATCGTTGCCCAGCCATAAGTATCCTCCTGACAAAGTGTTATCGCATATTGTTAACGCCTCAATAAAATGTATACTTATTACAGGTGAACAATTTGGCATAAAAAGACTGAGGAAGAAAAAAAATTGTATCCTCCCCAGGCATTATGAAATAATAGGTTTTATAATCTAGTTCTAGAATATTAACTTAAAGACAATAATTATCATGAGTCTTCTGTGAGAGACCAGTTCTATGGAACTATCTACTATAGAGCAAGGAAAAGACATATTTTCCAAAATATATAATTTTGAAAGCTCTTTTTGAAAATTTTGAAAATTTCAGTTCAATGTAAGGAAATCTTAATAATGTTCAGGATAGATCTGAGTTGCCCTTTGTACAGCTAACTGCACACAATTTGACTTTTGTAATGGAATCTATTTCTCTTGCATGACCATAATATCCTTGAGTTCAGGTACTATCTCTTATTAATTTTTATATCCCTCTCTCCTATTAGTTAGTGCAGGGCCTTGTACATAGAGTTACATAGCCAATATTTATTAAATGAATAAAAAGAGTGTATTCATTCACTGCTTATAAAATTGGGTTAGGTAATAACAGCAGAATGGCTATATGTAAAATACATAGTTAAAATATAAAACACTTAGTAAAAGCTATCCCAATATTCAAGTAATTCCCACACACCCCCCCCCAACTTCATTACTTAATAACTTAAGCAATGTGTAAGTAATTAGCTTTATATAAAAAAAATTCAGTAAGACAAAGACTTAACTAGAGAATCTATTTCACTTTCTTCTCCACTCCCCCCATCAAACTCTTTTCCCAAAGAAAACCCAGTAGACTTCTCAACAAAGATGCATTCACATTTCAGCAATGAGTGAGCTATGGGTACAAAAGGCAAGAAGAGAAAGAAGGTGGTAACACCATAAGGCACACTCACCCAATCTGTAGATAATGAACACAGGCAGTCATGGATTTTTCAAATTGTGCAGAATAGTTTGGGAATAGCCTTTTGATGTGTTTAAATTGGGGATCGGTTATTGCTAACTTAAAGAAGAACATAGTGATTTAACATGGTTTTGATTGGACTTTAGAATTAACAATGCTTTTTGTGACTGCAAAGCAAAGCAAAGTTATAAAATGCAGGTTGTGCAACCCTTTTATGGTAAAAGAGCAGTCTTTTGAAAGGTTATCCCCAACCACAATAGAAGCTAATTTTACATTCCTAATGAGGCATGGGAGACAAAATCTAGTCTTGAAATGTTTCAGCTCTCTTCAACGTTCGCTTATTTAATTAGAATTACTCCACACACTAATCTCCCCAGCCACCAATCTAATAGCTATTAGCAGAATTTATTTACTATTTAAACTGCTTAAACGGAAGTATAGGCTTGGTGCCAAGTTTAGGCAGGTAACTAGGAGAAGATTTGGTCTTTTACTTAAATGAACGTCCATCTCACCCACCTCTTCAAAGCTCAGGTCTGATATTCCTACTTAAAACAAACAAGCAAATAAAAACCTTAAGAAGTGTCATCTTTATTTGAAGGAGAAGAGCAATTATTTACAAAAGAATTGCATATCATTCTATGATAGGTTTAGAGGAAGAATGCTGAGTTCTTTTTGGCAAACACATTGATGGATGATAATCAAGTTTCAATAGAGAATGACATAACCTAAGAATAGGTTAGGAACTTCCAGTAGGTCACCATCTTTTCTATCCATGTATTGACTTTCTAAAGCAAAAGAAACTCCTTAAAAGTAACTAAACTGTTCATATTCTTGGATCCAATGATATCACTATTTAGTCCTACATCCCTAGAAAGATCAAAGAAAAAAGAAAAATATGCAGAAAACATTTTGTAGCAGCTCCTTTTGTTTGAGGCAAAGGTCATACCCAAGAACTGGGTGATGGCTGAACAAATTATGACACATGAAAGTAATGAAATAGTGTCAAGCATAAGAAATTATTAAAGGCCAATTTCAAAGAAGTTGAAAAAGACATATAAACTAATGCAAAATGAAGTGAGAAGAATCAGCAGAACAATTCAAACAATAACAAATATGTTGTAAAGAAAATGTTGAAAAAACTCTGATCAATGGAATGATAAATAATAATCAATTTGTCAATAAATATTAAATGCCTATCATGTGCCAGGAATTGTGCTAAATTGGGAATACAAATAAGAAAAATAAATACAGTATCTGCTCTTAAGGAGTTTACATTATAATAGGAGAAGACAACAAAAAAAAGGATGCTGAAAATGGAGGGAGTGGAGAGAAGGAAACAGTGAGGAAGCATGATGGAGTCCAGTCCTAGGAATGCAAACTGGAGGGAAATGAAGAGTTGATTGACCTGGGAACCTTTTTTAAATGTATGCTTTGGGAAGAGTTCTTTGTTCTACCTTTCAGTCCTGCTAGATGGAAAGAGGATACTGATGAGGCTTGAGTACCAAAGCTAAGGCAATCTCACAAGCTAATCAGTTTTCTGGTGATGAGATTTCCTGAGTGCATGATCAGGATGAAGTCAAGTCCAAGAGAGCAACACCAGAGACCAGATGATGAGTGAAGCAAGCTACTCACCTTCTGAGCAGAGAAATAAGCAGAATAAGACACATTTTTCAGAGTGGTTCAATATGTGAACTTATTTTGCTTGATTGTGCATTTTATAAGAATTTTGTTTTCTTTTTCAATGGAAGGTGAGGAATTTAAGGATGAAAAGATGCCTTAAGAAAAAAAGATTTTTTTAAAAAGATCTTTGAAAGATTTTTAAAAAGAAGATATGGGGCAGCTGGGTAGCTCAGTGGATTGAGAGTCAGGCCTAGAGACAAGATTCCTAGGTTCAAATCCAGCCTCAGACATTTCCCAGCTGTGTGACCCTGAGCAAGTCACTTGACCCCCATTGCCCCCCCTTACCACTCTTCCACCAAGGAGCCAATACACAGAAGTTAAGGATTTAAAAAAATTTTTTTAATTAAAAAAAAAAAGAAGATATGCAGAGTAGAAGGAAAGGCAGAAGGAAATGGATAAGTGGGAATGTTTCAAAAGTAACCTGTTGAATTTATGGTATACTTTCAATCAAATAATCATTCAGTATCATTTATTAAGTATTTATTATATACCAGGTACTATGCTAAGAGCTGGGATACGGAAAAAAAAAGTCTTTCCTCAAAGAGTTTCCGATCTAATGGGTAGAAACAAAATGCAAACATATGCTAAGCAAGCTACAAGATAAATAGAAAATAATTAACAGAGGGAAACACTAGAATTAAAAGAGGTCAGGAAAGGCTTCCTGTAAAAGATGAAATTTTAGTTGGAACTTAAAGCAAGCTATATATATATATATATATATATATATATATATGTATACATACATATTCAATTTCATATATAATCTTTTTCTATTCAACTTTTTATATAAAAGTGCTTTTTTTACTTAAATGCAGAATTAGTAAATAAAATTTGTAAAACATGATAAGAGAAACAAAGAGAATTCAGGTAAATATTATCTTCAATAGAAAATCTAGCTCCAGCCATTAACTAATTACCTAGCCATTTTCTTGGTTTCCTATGAGTGCCTCAGTACATTATGATTACCTCGGTGAAAGGATGGTATTCCAACTGTCACACAAGGGGAGGCTGGTAAATGTTTAACAAATGGAATCCTTGTGGGAGGGGAAAGTACACATGACACACTTTTAAGTTTAATCTGCATTATTAACATTTTCTCCATTATTGTCTTAAGTCTAGACAGTTAACATAATAATAATTCAAATCCTGATTTGTAACATTTGCCAATTGCAGAATTATAAATACATGGCCATACTGAAAATTTAACAATCAGATGTCCAGAGTAGATAAAAGTTGGTTCCAGCATGCTCTTGCCTAGAAACTTGGGGAAAAAAGACAAATTTTAACATTTTGTAAACCTTAGATCAAAGGTCTATTTGCATAAACCTTTCCTCATTGGTGTAGACTGGTTACTCAATGCTTTTCCAGTGTGAGCTGGTGAAAGTTGAAGAAAAGAGAGATCCTGTTCTTTTGACTTTTAGCTTAAGAGAGAAGACATATAGTTGTCTCTGAAGGGACAGAAAGACTGGCAAAAGCAGCCTTTGGGTTTCTCGAAAGTACTGAGAAATTAGTCTCCTCCAGTGAAGAGAATCAAATTCAAATAACTTATTGAACTAAGGATTGCAATTTTACTCATTTTCTCTTTGTTTTTTTTCTTAATTTTAAGGCTAGTCCTATTAAAAGTAATATTTTCTTTTTTCAATTCAGTTCAGCACATATTTATTAAACACCTACTTTTTGCAAGACATTGAAGATATAAAGGAAATAACAGAAGATGGTCCTTATGTAAAAGTAACTTGCATTCCAATTTTATTATTATTCATTCATTTTTAATTTTCTACAAGTTATTTTCCCCTTAACTCTTCTGTTTCCTTGAACCCTCCCTGGAAACAAACAAAAACTCATTTAAATAAAACAAGAGAATATCTTATAATATAGTTTCCCACCTTCTAAATTTACATTTGAAAGCTCATTGAAGTAACTATATTCTTCCCTTCTATTCCACTTCAAAAGACAAATAAGATCCAAGAGGTGAATTTCTAAACAGTATTGAATGTTTTTCCTCCATATATAAAAAGAAACAGGAAAAAATAGGAAAGGGGGGAAATGTAAAATCTGGGACTGGTGTCATATTAAATAAATTTCCATTAAAGAATAGATTGTCAGAGAAATTAATTAATTTAAAATTATTAAAATTATAAAAAATATTTACATTTTGTAGGGTTGTGTGTCATGGAAAAATATGCAGTTTTGTGTGCATATGTGTATCTCTCACAGAAGTTAATACAGAGTTTCATGATGGGTGTGAGCAGGCTACAACACATGACAAATAAGGAAGTTTGAAGAACTAGAGTAAAGGATGTCATCAAGGAAATGTTTGAGTAAAAACGATGAGTTGGCCAGATGGTGACATGGCCAGAGAGGACTAACAAGGCTCTAATGTCAGAGAAATTGAGACAGGCCCTCAACTCATGGGATGGACCTTTTGTGGTGAATTATAAAACATGGTAAAGAATCACAGTGGCAAGTCACACTTTTTATGGTGAATTTAACCAACATCAAATAAAATAAGCATTTCTATATACAAAATAAAATAGAAGAGGTCTGTACAAGAAACTGTGAATCTCTATTATCTATAGCTTTCTTACCTTTTAAGTATGTAATAAATGTTTTATGTGACTTTCAAAGTTGTCCTGCCTATTTGTTTCCTTCTGACCTTCCTTCTGTTCTCTTTGCCTTTAAAAGTTATGACTCAGTGACTCTCTTCTATTTTCCCTATTGAAAAAAGCACAATATGTCTATTAACAAACATGTTTATCAAACAATAAATTATAACAGATACATATGCATAGTTATCAATGTGCATGCTTTGTATCTGTGAAATAGCAAATATAAGACCTTATCTGCCAAATAAGCATGACATATGCATGCCTTATCACAAATACACATAATTAAATCAAACAATTTCCCACATTGGCTTGTTCTGAAAATGCATGTCTCATTATTTGTCTTAAAATCTATCACTTGTTTTTGAGAAAGTATGTAACATACTTCATTATTGGTTCTCTGGAATTCTGGTTTGTCATTTCATTGATCAAAAGAAGTTTTAGTGTATTTATTATAGCATAACTTTTTCTCCTGGTTCTCATTTCACTCTATACCAGTTCATATAAATCTTCTTAGTTTTCTCTGAAACTATCTCTTTTGTCATTTCTTACATTACAATAATATGCCATTATATTCACATACCATTATTTGTTAAGCTGTTCCCCAAACTATGAGCATATGCTTAGTTTCCATTTAAATGCTTACTCTATTCAAGAAACTCTGGATTTCTGAGACTATAAATTTAAAAAGAAAGCCATCCATGCTGTTAATGAATTCACACCACAATGACATAGTGAATTCAGCAATAAGGCAGATAAAAAGACTCAAAAAATGTTAAGAGTTGGCTACTGGATGAATGTCTGATACCTGAGAATTCATAGAATAAATACATCAGGGCTGCCACACAGAATCTGGCTATCACCACTGAAAAAGGAGTACTAGATCCAAGGGCTGGGCTCCCTCCTACAAAGGTAGGAATGGGGATCCAACGTCCAATAGAGAAGAAAATGGAAATAGAAGATTTGGGGAGTAAACTCTGAGAAGAGTATTATCTGCCACTTCTGACTAGTTCCTGTCTTGCACATAGGATCTTCAGTGGAGGATATTAGCCTGAAATTGGGAAGAAGTTGGATTTCAATACAAAGTAAAAGAAAATAAAATTTTAGTGAATAAGCACAAAAAATTGTAGTGGTCAGGAAAAGCTTCATGTACTCTAGAGGTGACATATCAGCTGAATTTTAAATCTAGCTAGGAATTTTTTTTAAATGGAGGTGAGAGGAGAAGTGGTAGCATTGAGGAAAGCCTTTGTAAAGACACAGAAGCAAAAATTAGGCTCTCCCATATGAGGAACAAGTAGGCTTGGTTTTCTGGAATGGAGAGTCCAAGAAGAAAGAGTATTGAGAAATCAGTCTGAAAAGGGAAGGTCCTTAAATGCAAAACAGAACAGTTTGCATTTTGTACTAGAGGCAATATGAAGCCCTGAATCTTTTCCAGAACAGGAGTGACATGGTCTGAAATGTGTTTTGGGAACATCAGTTTGATAGCTATGAGTAGGATGGATTGGAGAGGGAAATGATTAGGGCAGGGATTTCAATAAGGAGGTCATTGAATTACTTCAGGTGAGAAATGAGGAAGACCTGAATTCAGATGTGGTTTATATGAGGAAAGAGAAGAGGATGGAAGTTAAATATATGGATATAGAAACTTATAATGCATGTGATTGGATGTGACCAAAGTAGAAAAAAGGGTTCATTTAGTGTAATTCTAAGACTGTAAAACTGGGTGAATGGAAGGAATGGTGATTCATTTGATAGAACTAGGAAATTTGGGATTAGGGGTAGCTAATGGAGGGGAGATAATGAGCCCTGTTCTGGAAGGATTTGGAGACCTGCTTACCTCATCCACATCTAAAACTTTATGTCCAGAACAGAATTCATGGGTGAGGACCAATAGAAGAAGAAAAAAAATCTATACCCGTGATGGGAATGTTTTGATTGTCTTAATAAAATCAGGAAATAAAAAAATCCATTCAAGAAACAAATTGTAAACCTCAAATGGAGCCATAATAAAGTAGTAATTGGGGGTATTGCCATTATCTGGGCATGTGCTAGAGCTCTTCTTTGATGAAAACAGAGGAGACTATAAATTCTAAATTTGGCAGAAATCTCAAATTCTGTAGGGAAAGTCAGCTTAAAGGCTGGAGAAACTTTCAAGGGATGTTCAGAGAAGTCATTGAATCTTTCTGGAGCTTTGGTTTCCTCATCTAGAAAATAAGCATATCTATACAAATAATACTTACTCTATTCAGTTGTTGTAAATATTAAATAAAATAAGGTATATCAATGGCTTTGCAAACCTTGAGGCACTATACAAAAGTCAGCTGTTATAATTTTTATTATTTCCAGAATGAAATTCTTGCATTCAATCCGAAAAGACTCCAATAAAGAAGAAAAAAGGGGAGCTAGTTTTACAAATCAGAAACTCATTAATGAAGTTACATTTTTAAAATATACTCATTTATCCAGTAGACATTTACTTCAGTCCCTATTTTGTGCAAAATTCTGTGCTAGACACTGGTGGAGAGATAGATAGATAGATAGATAGATAGATAGATAGATAGATAGATAGATAGATAGATAGACAAATAGATGGATGGATGGATGGATAGATGTTACACATCTATGGATGGAACTTGAAGGTTAGGAGGAGAAAAAGATACAAAAACATTGAGGTATAATAAGTAGTATTATATGATGAAATGCATTAGAAAGTTGCAAAGTGAAATGTTAATTGAGTGTGTGGGAGAAGTTGTGCAGGAAGGGAAGGTCCTTACTGGCCCAGGTGGGTGGGGAAGGTAGGGAAAGGAGAAGATCAAAAGGTTTTTTTTGGAATAAGTTTTTGTTGTTCTTCAGTCCTCTCAGGGACATCGGACTCTTTCTTACCCCATTTGGGGTTTTGTTGGCAAAGATACTGGAATGGTTTACCATTTCCTTCTCCAGTTCAGTTTCTCAATAAGGAAACTAAGACAGTGTTAAGTGACTTGCCCAGGGTCACAAAGCTAGTAAGTGTCTTAGGCTACATTTGAACTCAGATCTTCCTTACTCCAAGCCAAGTGCTCTACCCTTTGTACTACCTAACTGCCCTGAGGATATACTTTAGCATTTAAAAGGGGATAAAAATTCTAGAGCCAAAGGCAAATAATTCAATCCAAAGGAACTTCACCAAGTGGAGAAAAATTGGACCAGCTACTTTAGGAGTCTGCATAATCTGGTTTGTTGGATTATAAAGTGAGTAAAAGGAATAATATGGATCAAAGGAGTATATTTTTTTAAATGCTTTGTAAATCTCAAGTACTATATAAGTGCTAGCTATTAGAATTATTTTGTTGTTATCATTATTATTTTATGGTATGAAGGTAAATAGTTTAAAATAAAAGAGAGTGGCAGAAAATACAGTTTTCCCTGAAAAGTGAATGGCCCAAGGTCCACAAAAGAATTAAATTAGCAGAGCTCAGATTTGGATCCAAGTCTTCTGATTTCAATTATCTGAATTCAGGGCTTTTCCTACCTTATCTAGCTATGTTCCCTCTCTTACATCTTTTCTTTTGTTGTCCCTGTTAAGTCAATTCCCTGTTGGCCAGAATGTCCATGAATCTATGTAGTTTTCTTAGCAAAGATACTGGAGTGGTTTGCCATTTCCTCCTTTAGTGGATTAAGGCAAACATAAGTTAAATGATTTGCCCAGAGTCACACATCTAAAAAGTGTCTGAGGGCAATTTGAATTCAGGTCTTCCTGATTCCAGGTCCAGAGCTCTCTCCACTGGGTCACCTAGCTGCACCTACATCTCTTTTATCCTTGTATAATCTCTATCCCAGCCACTGACCTCACATGCCACGGAACAAAAAGATTTACTACTTTTCTTTCCTTTCTGCACCTGCTTGTTTCCATACTTTAGAACCAACAACGAATATTGGGGATTTTATGAAAAGTGGAATGGATCCATGTCCAGAGAAAGAATTGTGGGAGTAGAAACACAGAAGAAAAATAACTGCTTGATCACGTGAGTCATTGGGGATAGGATTGGGGATGTAGACTCTAAAGGAGCACCCTAGTGCAAATATCAATAATATAGAAATAGGACTTGATCAATGACACATGTAAAACCCAGTGGAATTGCACATTGGCTATGGGAGGGGGATGGAAGGAGGGCAGGGAAAGAGTGTGAATCATGTAACCAAAGAAAAATTCTCTTAATTAATCAATTAAATAAAATTTTTTTAAAAGTGGATGGAATGAGGGAAATGGTATCAGCCAGTTTCTGGGAGCTAGAGCTAGGAAAAAAAAAAACCCAAAGAACTCAGAAATCACCTAATTTTGAAGGAACTAGGACCCAGGGAGATGAAATGTCCCATGGTCCCATATTCAGTCAGTCACGTTCCCAAGGTGTAATTTGGGTCTGTTCTCTTCTTCTGGGGACAGAATAGTCTTTCTACCACACGTTTAATTTGCCTGTCCAATGATGACTTAGACATCTTGGAATGAAGCTCTGTTTTTCATGTTCAGCCTGATCCAGAAGGTCCAGTATAGGTGTATCAAGCCATCTTTCACAACAGCTGTTAAGCATCCCACACTCAGCCTGCACCACCAGTTCCTGAATATTCTATATCTAGGTCTCCTATCTGGTCCCAATGTGGCTGTGGTTCTCAGTGAGGCGAGTTTGGAGGTCCAAAAAACCTTTGGAGCTGAATCATCCTGGCCATATTGGGAATGTTAAATCAGAAGCCAGGTAGGTAAATTGCAGAGAGGAGGACTTAGAATAGGATTTTCATTGGTTTTGTTGCTCATGTTCCTATTCCTGACTCCCCCTTCTGTTTATCACCAGCAGCTGTCTGGGTCAGAGTTAAAGATCCCTGAGGATGCTTTGGAAAGAGCAGGGGCATAACCCTGGTGTCTTAGCCATTTGCTCTTCCAAAGCAGCAGGTTTTCATTTCGCCCAAGGCTGTGTGTGAGATATTGCTGGGTGTATGATAAATAGCCTGCTGGAGACAAAATCACCAGATTTCACAATGATCATCAGAATCATTTATTAAACACCCATCAAATGCTCTTCTGAATGCACGACTGTCCTTTTGGAACTTGGGTGAAAAAGCCACTTTCTTGACCAACCATTCTTGATAGAGTTCACCAAAGGTGGCAGCTACAAATGTGAATAAAGATTCCTTTGGCTAGAGGGCAACACTGTAAGAATACATAACCTTGGGCACAAAAACTCAAGGGGGTGTATGGCACCAAGCCTATTGGGGGAGGGAAGAGAAGCCAAGGATCATAGAAATGTGGCAATTCTCCAGAGCTTTCTACGCTTTCTTTTGCTCCTTATTTATGCAAAGTGAATAAACCAAATGGTATTTGGGGCAAAGAACTCTTCTGGCTGTATTAGATCAGTGTTTCTCAGGTTGAAGGGCATGCTGGGGGGGGGGTGAAGAGAGTTGTTCAATGGTCCCCTACACTGGAAATTCAAAGTGGTGGTAGTGGTGACCCAACTGTTCCAGGGCACAGCAAAACTACTTTCTGCCACATCACTGTCCCCAAACCCCCAGCCCCATCCCTTTGTCTTCTTTGTTCTCTCCTTCATCCATAGAATCACAGATTTAGAGCTGATAGAAGTCATCTAGCCCAACTTTATCACTGCAGATGGCAATCCTGAGACTCAGATGAAGTGAGTTTGTCCAAGCTCATATCCGGCAAAATGTCAGAGCTGGAACTTGGGTTTGAACTCAAGTATCCTGACTCAAAATCATTCAACAAGTATTTGAGGGGTATTTTAGATATTACATACACTATATATTACAATGTTATTATTATTTTGGGTAATAATAGGGTACCATGATAAGGCATTGCAATGGAGAGTTGGGGTGAGAGAAAGGTGGATAAAGATGAATATGACACAGTCTTTGATCTCAGGAAACTCACAATTTGTGCCAAGGCTCATGTTTCTATCCTTATAAGGCAGCACAGAGTGGTGGCTAAAGCAGTGGATTTGTAGATAGAAAGAGCTGGATTCAAATGCTACCTCAGACATTTCTTAGCTATATCACCCCACACAAGTTATTTAAATCTCTTTGAGTTCAATTTCTTCATCTGTAAAATGAGGAGACTGAACTGTCTGACCTTTAACTCATCCAACTCTAAAACTTTATGGTCTTTTAAGATATGATCCTTGTCCTTTGAAGAACTGAATTATATAAAGAAAAAGGGAGCTTCACACTTTTCAGAAAACCTGAGCATATCTGTCCTGACACTGTTCTTATCTGTGACTTCCATGTTCATATCCATGACTCATCCAACTCTTTGATCCCACAGTTCTTTAACCTCTTCAAGCCCAAAAGCCTCAGTTCCAATTCCCATTCATTTTCTACCAGAATAGTCATATTTCTTAAAATTATATTGCTCCTAGGTTTTTTGACATGAAAATTCTTTTAAAAAGACAAACATGCTTCTCATCTATTCTATTCTCCAGCTTCCACTGAGCCCAGTTGTTGCCTGATCATCATAAACTTTAATTTCTCAGTTCTTCTCCCCTTCATTATCCTAGGCCATTTATCTTATTTTATCTCTACTAGGCTCCCTTTTTCAGTTTGGCCTCCATTAACCAGTTGGCTTTTAAAAAAATTTTTTTAAGTATTTTCTTACTTGTAACATTTAAAATATTAAGATATTCAGTTAACTCTTTCTCTCTCATCCCTTCCCCCATACACTTTAGAGAAGGCATCATTTGACAAAAAAAGATATTTGTACATATGAAACTGTGTTCTTTCTCTGGAAATAGACATTTACGAGTCATTCTTCAAAGAATATTTCTGTTACAATATACAATGTTCTCTTGGTTCTGGTTGTATCACTCTTCATAATTTCATGTCTTTCTGTGTTTTTCCAAAATTAACCTATTCATCATTTCTTACAGAGCAGTACTATTCCATCACAACTGTATGCCATAAATTTCTTTGCCATCACAAAAAGAGCTACTATTACTATTTTACAACATTTAGTTTCTTTTCCTCTTTCCTGGATCATCTTAGGAAATAAACCTAATAGTGGTATTACTGGGTCAAAAGGTTTACATGGTTTATAACTCTTTTAATAAAGTTATAAAAATTCTCTAAAATGGCTGAATCAGTTCATAATTTCATCAATAATATATGTGTCCTGATTTTTCCATATCCCCTCCCACATTTGTCATTTTCCCCTTTTATCACTTTAGCCAAACTGATAACTATGAGATGTTATCTCAGAGGTATTTTCATTTCCATTTCTCTAATCAATAATGATGTATGGCATTTTTTCATATAGTTTTATAGAGCTTTGATTTCTTCATTCAGAAACTATCTATTCATATCTTTTGAACATTTATCAGTTGGAGAATGGTTCATTCTTATATACTTAACAAAATTCTCTCTATATTACAAATATAGACCTTTATTCAAGAAACTGTCTATAAAAACTCTCTCCAATCTACTGTTTTGTTTCTAACCTTGGCTACATTAGTTTTATTTGTACAAAAAAACTTTTCAATCTTAATGCACTCAAAATGATCCATTTTGCAATTTTTTAATCTCTTATTTATTCATAGATTCTTCTATTTATGTCTGAAAGGTCTCCTAATTTGCTTATAATATCTCCCTTTAGGCCTAAGTCATACACCCATTTCATAAAATTATTGGGAAAACTGGAAAGCAGTTTGGCCAGAAACTATATAGATCATTAACTCACATCAGCTATGTTTTTGATAACACCCTAGAATCCCTTGATCTATGGACCCAGTCATATCGAGGTGGCCAGTTTCCAAATCCATCATCTCTTTTTCCTCTCTTGCTTTGGGGCTATAAGTATCATTACCAAAAAAAAGCAAAGAAATCTTTTTGAATAGATTTATTACAAATTTATGATATCTAACTTCATATAACCTCCAATACCTATTCATTGATCCTTTTATTCATTTCATGGACATTTTTAAAACCTTACTTTCTGCCCCAGGAACAACTTTAAGACAGAAGGGCAAAGGCTAGGCAAATGCAGATAAGTGATTTGTCCAGGATCACACAAGTAGGAAATGTTTAAGGCCAGATTTGGATCCAGGTTTCCCCAATTGCAGGTCTGGAACTCTATTCACTGTGACACCTAGTTGCCCCTGTTTGTACTCTTGATAGCTATTCTAAACTCTTTCTATTCTCCTCAAGCTTCAAATCACTTTCCTAAACCCTCCCCTCTTAGTGAATGGCTTTGTCTCCAGCTCTTCTAAGAAGATAAAGTCTATTCAACATGGATTCCTTCAACTTCTGCACACATTCGAACTGTTCTATGTCTCTATTCATCCTTTCCTACTTTCTCTTTATACCGAAGTTAATCTCAGTAACTCTTTATTAAAAATAGATTTTATTGACATATCATTTTAAATAGCACCAAGATTTTCACCAGTATCCTCCTTGCTCCCAAAAAGCCATTTCCTTAATAAATAATATTTTTAAAGAAAAAAGTATCAGCATAGCTCATCAATACATAGAAAAAGTCTGAAAATATGTGCAGTGAACCATGTTCAAGGACCTCTCACATGAACAAAAGAATAGAAAGGCAGCTTTTCTTTCCTTTTTTTAAAATTTGTTTTAAACTCTTACCTTCTATCTTAGAACCCATATAGGTTCTAAAGCAAAAGAATGGTAAGGGCTAGGCAATGGGGATTAAGTGACTTGCCCAGGATCACACAGTTAGGAAGTGTCTGAGGTTAGATTTGAACCCAGGACCTCCCATCTCTGGGCCTGGTTCTCAATCCAATGAGCTACCCAGCTGCCCCCAGAACATCTTTTCATATTACTTCTTTGGAGCCATGCTTGATCTTCGTTATTTTACAACATTTACTTTCAATTATTGTGTGGTCGATCTTTCTGTTTATATCCTTCTAATCATTGTGTGTTGTGATTTCTTAGCTCTGCTTACTTTATTCCACAACAGCTGATGTAAATCTTTCCTTGATTCTCTGTAGACATCATACATATTATTTCTTACAGCACAGTAATATTCCATCAAATTCATGTGCCATAATTTGTTTAGACATTCCCAATTGATGGACACCAACTTTGTTTCCAATTCTTTGGTTTCACAAAAAGGAAGAATGGTCTACATATTTTGTTGTAAATGGATCAATGATCTCCTTGGGACATGACTAGTACTAGAATCTCTTAGTCAAAAAGTATAGATGTTTTAGTTCCTTTATTTTCACGGTTCCAAATTGTTTTCCAAAATGGTTGTACTAAATCTCAGTTCCACCAAAAATACATTAGTGTGTTTATTTTCCCATTACCCCCTGAACACCAACAATTCCCATCTTTTGTCATTGTTTACAAATATTCAGGGTATGAGGTGAAAACTCAGATCTGTTTTGATGTTCATTTCTCTTATTACCATCTGCATTATTAAAGTCATTTCTGGAGATCTGGGGATTTTTTGTGATGTATCATCCTTTTATACTAGGTTTATCCCTTTCTTCTGACTTTTTCATTCTTCCTAAAAATACATTTATATCTCCTCTGTTCTAAAACCATCTCCTTTGACATTACCCTATTAGGCTACTATATAAAATTTTCAATGCCAAACATCTAAAAAAAAATTTCTCTACTCAATATCCCTGCTTCCTCAAACCTGTTCACTCCTCAGCCTCCTGCAATCTGACTTCCTTATACACCAATTCCATGAAAGGGCTCTCTGACTTGCCGTCAATGTCCTCCTAGTCACCATATCTAACAGCCCTTTCTCAGACTACTTCCTTTTGGAAATCTCTGAGCATCTGAGGCTAACAAGCCCTTTCCTTCCTGAAATTCTTTTCTCCCATGGGTTATATTACACCGTGCTCATGTTTTATCTCCTATTTGGGGGGCTAGTCTTTAATTTTTTCTCCATTTAAAAATTCATTTACTTATATATAACTACTTCCTATACATTGGCAGAAGAAAAAGAGAGTATTATCCATGAAACTGAATCTCTATTATATATGATTTGCTTTCCTTTTAAAGTAGATGATAAACATATTACTTTCAAAGCTGTCTTGCTTGTCTGTGATTCCTTCTGGCCATCTGTTTGTCCTTTTCTTTCCAGGACACGCCTTGGTCAGTGTTGCTGGTTCTTCATGTATTCTAAATGCAGGTAGTTTCCAAGGCTGTCCTTCATCCCTCTTTTCTTCTTTCCCTCCACATTCTTCCTGAGCTCATTTTTGTCCATGTCATCAAAAGTTAATTCCATATTGATGATTTCCATATTTATACATCCACTTTGTTACCTCTGTGCTGAGCCACATTTTCCCATTTACAACTGTTTACTGGACACCTCCTCTCAAATGTTCCCAGGCTCCTCAAACTCAATACACTGAAAAAAGAACTTTTCATTCCCCCCACCCAAACCTGTTTCTCCTCTTGATTTCTCCATTTCTGTTAATGGCCCCAGCATCTTTCCCTACACCCTGGCTCAAAACTTTGGTGTCATCTTTGTCACCTCCCTTTCTCTAATCCTCCCACCATGAATTAGTCATGAATATCTGATTCTAACTCAACAACAACTCTGGCATCCACTCTCTCTTTTCCTCTCCTTTCTACAGCCACCACCCTAGTCATGGTTCTCCTTACTTCTTTCATAAACTGCTGCAACATCCTCTTTACCAGTATCCTTGCCTTTAGTCTCTCCCCTTTTTCTAAATATTCTATATATTCCATTCTCAGATTAATCTTGGGTTAAAAAACACACATAAATATTGCAAGGCTATTCTGCAATGAAGTCCATTTATCTTGCAATGCTAAGGGTAAGTAAGATAAGTTACATTAGGTGGGGGGAGGGGATCTTTGCATTTTTTCTCAAAAGACTGAGGTTCAGATCCTATTTCTATTACTTTGCCAAACCTGTACATTAGGCAAAATTTTAATTTCCTAGGTCTCAGTTTCTTCATCTGTAAAAAAGGTATAGGGAAGATGGAGGTACCTAGGATCCCTGGAGCTGGAATAGATTCTAGGGCTTGATGAACCTCCTGTTATCTCAACAGTCCAGGACAAGGTTGGGGCAGAAGCTAGAGACTATCTGTCTTCAAACTCTTGGGATCCGGGAAATCTTCCAGGGACCTGCCATGACCACCACTGTGCTCTGTGTACCATCTATCACAGGAAAGAGATGTCTGGTCAAAGAGATGTCTACAAAGCTTGTAGAAGATCAGATCTTCGTGGCTCAGAGAATAGTCCTCATCTAGCAATTTCTCAGGAACATCTTTGACCCTAGACCTGTGATATCAAAGAATAAAATGAAGGTACAAATTTGAGAAAGAGTGGTTCAGATGCTGAGGATGCTGAAGAAAATATTGCTACAATCCTGGAAGCTGGTCCCCGGTAAGGCTTCCAAGACTCCTTAGCAGCTGAAGCTCTTAGGCTTTTTTTCTTTCTAGGAAAGAAGTCTACTTGAGATATATCCTTTGTATTCTTGACTGGATCCTTTGGCCAAGGCATAACAGGGCTACATTGTTGGAGCTCATAGACAGCCCCTCAAACCTGGGACATTCTCAAGACCCAGGGTCTTTCCTCTTTATCCCTGAAACTATCCTCAAGGGTCAGGCCCCTGTCTACTCAGCTGCGTCTTACATCCCTAAGAGGTCTGTTATTCCTTAACAAGTCAACAAACATTATTAACACTAGAAGAACCACTTGAAAAAGCTTCATATTTCTACTTCAAGACTTATTTTCCTATCTCCTTATTATTAACATTGTTTATTTAGCACTCTAGAGATTTTTTCTCATAATTTTTTAAAATTTTATAAATTTAGACAAGATTTATAATTCCCTTGGCACAGAACCTGGCTCGTAGTATAAACTATATACAATTTATTTATTTAAATATTTAATTTAAATACTAGATTATATGTCAGCTAAGTACATTGTAATGTCTAATATTCATTTTCTGAAATTTTGCAATCCATGTTCTTTCCTTCCCACCCCCTCTCTACTACCCAAGAAGGTAGGTAATATGATATAGGTCATACATATATTCTCATATAATATATATTTCCCTATTTATCATGTTGTGAAACAAAACATGTATTGCTTATGCTAGAGAAAAATTAGTGGAAGAAATAAAATCAAGAATGATATATTTCAACCAGACTCCACCTCTTCCTTCTATGGTGGTGGACATTCTTTCATCATAAGTTCCTTGGAGTCATCCAAGTAATAAAAGAAATTAAACATGTGCTTTTACCTATGAATATCAGGTGCTTTAAATGATGCATATGCATAAAATTAGAACTATCCCAAATGACTCATTCAATAATGAACTAACAAAAAGTGAATTCAATAATGTAAATGATTCAATTACAATACATAAGTGGGAGAGATTATTCATTATTTCCTCATTTTATTCCAGTGGCAATGACTCAATCAGTGAAGTTCTACAACTGATTTTCTAAAAAGTAATGGGAAATAGTTCTTGTCAGGCCCAAGTTCATGACAAAAGAGATGAAGAATCATAATAACAGAAGGGTAAACTTCTTCCTTGTAATTGGATTTTGCTTTTCAAACTATTTGAGAATTCTTATAATTATAGCTAAATAGTATTACATTTTGATTTGGGGCTATTGCATATTCTAAAACCCAGGTCATTGAAAAAAACCATATTTTCTTAAAATTTTATTTAGTGAGTCAATGCTTAAAAGCATTTAGAAATTTACAAATGCTAAGGGCCAATGAGCAGCAAGGATGGCTAACTGGTCCATTACATCATATTAATTAGAAAAATCATTTGACCTATTGTTATTTGTGGCATTATTAGTGAGAAAAACCTATTCATAAAAATATGTAGCCAATATCCTGGAAGGAGTGATGTCTTTGTTCAAGAAAATAGATTCCGGGGGCAGCTGGGTAGCTCAGTGGAGTGAGAGTCAGGCCTGGAGACAGGAGGTCCTAGGTTCAAACCCGGCCTCAGCCATTTCCCAACTGTGTGACCCTGGGCAAGTCACTTGACCCCCATTGCCCACCCTTACCAATATTCCACCTATGAGACAATACACCGAAGTACAAGGGTTTATAAAAAAAAAAAAAAGAAAAAAAAGAAAATAGATTCCTACATGTAATAAGATTCCTTTGCTTTGATCTGAAATCAGAAAGGAAGAAACATCTATCTCAGGACACATTTTGTCTAGCACTGTGTAGTCTTTTTACCTAAAATGTTCAGAAGGTATTTATTCTGTGTGTGTGCATGTGTGTGCATGTGTGTGTGTGTGTGTGTGTGAATTGTATCATTCAAGTTGTTTTTGAGCTTCATGGCCCCATTTGAGATTTTCTTGGCAAAGACAGAAGAGTGGTTTGCCATTTCCCTTCTTCAGCTCATTTTACTGATGAAGAAACTGAGTCAAACTGGGTTAAGTGACTTGCCTAGGATCCCATCAGTAATGTCTACAGCCAGATTAGAATTCAAGAAGATGAATCTTTCTGACTTTAGGCTCAGTGCTCTATCCACAGCACCATGTAACTGCATATATATGTGTAAATACATTTATATATTAATATACTTAAATTTGTCATGTATAAGTATATAAATTTATTATACATATTATACAAGCATAAATTTACTACATGTAAAAACACAAAGGTTATATATAATACACAAATTTATTTTATTTATTATATATGATATATATTTATTCTTGCATATATTTATTACCTTGTAAGGTAACAATTATTTCATTTGGTAGTAGTCATTGAAAACAAATGCTTTTTCAATGGATTTCCTTACTTGGCAAAAGACAATAATAGAACAATGATATCGGTTTACCTACAGATGTAGTGTTGAAGCCCATGAAACCACTAATTAATAAAATCTATGATGTAACCTGTGGCAAATATTTTATATCCTTCCATTTTTGCTTGAGACTTGCAAATTAATGCTGCTACGGTTGGAACTATTTGTCAAAAGCAAAGAGAACTTCCAGAAACAACAAAGACATATTGACCACTTCATGAAATTTTGATTTTGAAATCTACAGAAAAGACTACAGTGGCACTGACTTCATACCAATATGAGAACTATCTGTAACTAGTACAGTTAATACTCACTCTCCAGAGGTTTAGATGCCAGCAGAGAACAAGCCAAGGTAAAAGCCAGACATTCTCTTATGGCACAACAAGATTAGGGTAGGATTAGATATTCTTGATAAAATGGCAAGGTATTACTCAGTGAAAACAGTCAATAGAAGGGGGTCCATGTATGCTTCCATGGTTCTAGATCTGGCCTTCATCAACAGTTGGATAATAGATTTAAAAGTTTGTGATTCAAATATTAGTCACTGAGAATACATCCAAAAGGTGAGCAAGGAACTTAAAGGAGACTGTGGATCTGGCAAATCGCAACAACTGTGACTGAAGGTAAGGATGCTCCACCAGCCCAAATAAGCCATATTTGTAGACTCTTATATAGACAGCTAGATGACACAGTGGAGAGAGAGCAGATTTTAGAGTCAGGAAAACCTGAGTTCAAATGTGGCCTCAGATGCTAACTAGCTCTGTGACCTAGGAAGTCACTTAATTTCTGTTCATCTCAGCTTCACCAATTGCAAAATGGGGATAATGATAGCATCTACCTGGTAGGACTGTTGTGAAGATTAAATGAGATATTTGTAACATGCCTGGCACAGAGCTTGATTCAAAGAATGCACTATATAAATCTTAGCTGTTAGACTGATGGACCCTACCAAGAACAGGACCATAGCTGTATGCTTCACTAGCAAAAAAAAATTATAGCAAATGTGTGACAAAAATTGTGCAAAATGTTATTCCTAAATAAGTAATTACAAGGAAATATATTCGATGATAAAAGATTTTCTCTCTCCTATCTGTGCAAATATAACTTTATCACACATAATTACAAGTTGACATAATTTTACTTTGAGATAAAACTTAATTCCTCTCTATTTTCTTTCTCTTATGGGATTAAAAAATGCATTGTATCTATTGATGAAGCTTGATCCTTCAAAGGTAATCTGAAATTCTGGTCCTTCTTTAAGCACTTATTTTGTGCTAGGTAGGTACTGTACTAGCCACTGGGAATACAAAGAAAAGTTATAAATTGATCTTGATCTCAAGGAGCTCTCATTCTAAGGGAGAAGACAATGTGGAACTAATTATGTACATGCAAGACACGTATAAGGTAAATTGGAAGTAATCACAGAGGAAAGTCTCTCTGTCCTCCATCACCATTGCAGTTCAGGGTTGAATACATAGGAAGAGGATTCTGAAACAATCAAGTGATGGGCAAAAGTGGCTTGAGAGTAGAGTGGAGGGGCTAAGGCAAAGGGTGAGAATTGGTGCTACAGATATACATCCATAATTCTTTCACATGTGCTATCTACATGTTGGACTTTGTGTATGGGGATGTCATCCCCTTTTGTTTTAATTCTTCTCCTCTGTCTTAGAATCAATATTAAATGTTGGTTCCAAGGCAGAAGAGCAGTAAGGGCTAGGCAATTGGGGTTAAATGGCTTGTGTAGGATTATACAGCTAGGAAATGTCTGAGACCAGATTTGAACCCAATACCTCCCATTTCCAGGCTTGGATCTCCACCCACTGAGCCATCTAGCTGCCCAGATGTCATATTCTTCTCACCATGCCTGTATACCTGTCACATCCACTGTATTGATGACTAGCCAATGGACTCTCTAACTTGCCTCCCATCCATGGAGCCAGACGGTGGACCCAGCCTCGTTTTCCCTCTATGAGGCTTCTTTCAAGAGCACCCCAGGGTGACTCAGAGGATGTAGATAGAAGTTTGTATATCTGTAATAACATATCAAAATATACCAATGGTTCTTTGTCCAGGGAGGGTCTTTTCAAATTGAGTGACAACAATTTTTTGATTTTTATTTTCCTCTCAACTCCCCCCCAACAAAGATGATATTAATACCGAAAAGTAGCCTTTCTTTCTCTAATCCACAATGCTAAATTACTTCAGACTTCATTCCTCTTTTCCACTGGGGTTCTGAGACAGGAAACACTTTTAAATTCTGAGCGTTAGTCAAATGTCCACTGAAGATAAATCCCTGTGAGAGCCAGAATGGTGTGGGTGGAGGAGAAACAGATTGCTTTGCTTTCTCCTCTGCCTGGGTCTTTCCCAGTGGGACAGTGAAAGCCAGATGGCTTTACCATAAAAAAAGCCTGAGAGTTTGGATTTTCTCTCTAACTTGGCACCTGCAGCAGTTGGGCAGGTGAGAAGGAAGTAGTTAGCTTCCCTTTCTGTAACTCACTATGACGAGCCCCAAGCCCAGTGGGGTCAGAATTCAGTCCTCTCCTCTCACCTGGGATAATGTTGGCTAATCCTAACACCTATTCTCTGTTCTTTCATGGTGCTGCGAGATGAGCAGAGGGAACAAAGAGAAATAAAACGAGGTTCAGATGTTACCCCCCAAATAAACAAATGGTGATGCTAAAAATTATTATATTTCTCATAACCTTCAAATAATTAAAAGCTTGTTGAAATAATCTTAAACTTAGTAATATGTATGATGCTTTAAGTACTGGATAAGTGGACATTTTGTCTTTTTTTTTTTAAACCCTTACCTTCCGTCTTGGAGTCAATACTTTGTATTGGCTCCAAGGCAGAAGAGTGGTAAGGGTGGGCAATGGGGGTCAAATGACTTGCCCAGGGTCACACAGCTGGGAAGTGTCTGAGACCAGATTTGAACCTAGGAACTCCCGTCTCTAGGTCTGGCTCTCAATCCACTGAGCTACCCAGCTGCCCTGGAAATTTTGTCTTTTGAACTATGTCTCCCAGAATTCCTTTTAGGGTTTCTCAAAATTCCCTTTAATCTCTCCACCACGCTGCATGGTCACGTTTTGTATATAGTTGTGTGTGGTACCTTCTCTCGCTCTCTTCTTTCCCCACTGGGGCTGGATTAGGTAGTTTTTTCTTTACTTATTATTTAGTTTAGTTTAGTTTAGTTTAGTTTTAAATCCTTAACTTCCGTGTATTGGCTCCTTGGTGGAAGAGTGATAAGGGTAGGCAATGGGGGTCAAGTGACTTGCCCAGGGTCACACAGCTGGGAAGTGTCTGAGGCCGGATTTGAACCTAGGACCTCCCGTCTCTAGGCCTGGCTCTCAATCCACTGAGCTACCCAGTTGCCCTTTCTTTAGTTATTATTAATAAAACTTTTAAAATATAATAGTTATTGTATATTAATTTGAATCTTTACATTACTATATACATGTTACTGTGTGACCCTAGGGAAGTCATTTCCTGTCTCTGAGCCTCAAATTTTTCAAGGGGTAGATTCTAATTATCTCGAGATATAAAGGTAACATTATAGACAGGACAGGGATAATGGAGCCAAAAGACTTAGAATCAAAACCTCGCTCAGTTACTTACAGCAAATACTTATACTTCTATGTGATATTGAGCAAATAATATGCTCTCGATGAGTTTGTTTCTTCATTTGAAAATATGTGATAATAACACTTGCTTTTTGAAATTCATGGGGATATTGTAAGTGTAAGAGGATAAATTCTATACAAGTGACACATGTATGTCAGCTATTATTAGTATATCTGTGTTAAATGATGATTTTTGGTTTGATAACAAATTTGAATAGACTCATTAGGAATGGGTAGGAAAAACATGCTCTTTCTTTAAAATATTATTCAAACAATTTTCCTCAATTTCTTCAAACAAACAAAATTCCATTTTGACACTGTATGAATATAAGTAATACTTGGATTCAAGTATTTTCTATATTATAACATTTGTTCTTACCTCTTCTTTGTTCGTTTATGCCCATTCATTTGTATAATTCATGATTCTAATTCAAAGCTTTGGATTTATAGAGACCTATCAGTGGATGGCAATGAAGACTCAGATGAGACCTGGGCCTTTACCCCATGCACTTGTTTATGTGGCAAGTTACTAAATATGTGAAACAGCTAACAAATGATTTTCTATTTTTAAAATAAGTTTTAATTGCTATCCTTTGTGGGTACGACACCTACATTTCCCAATATATCCTTCCTCTTCTCCTCCCACAGAGCTATTTCTTTTAACAAAGAAGAAAGAAGAGAAGAAAAAACCTGTCAAGCAAAACTAACCAATACATGGAAAAATTCTAATATTATCTATCATGTTTCACAGCCATAGTCCTCCATTTCTTTCTTTTTAAAAAAAATGCTCTCATATTCTGTCTAAGAATCAATATTAGGTATCAATTCTAAGGCAGAAGAGTGGTAAAGACTACACAATTGGGACTAAGTGATTTTCCTGAGGTCATACAACTAAGAAGTATCTGACTTAAATTTGAACCCATATTCTCCCAACTCCAGTCCTGAATCTATATGCTACTTAGCTGTCCCCATGCTCCCCCCATTTCTGCTAAGAAAGGAGGAAAGTCCCTTCTTCTAGTTTATCTCTTCTTTTGGTCCAAGTGTGGTTGGCCATTATAATTTAAAGTATTCCATTTAAATTATTTTAACAAATACCTTTCAAAGTGACATTCTCCTTAACATTCAGATTATGTGCTTTCTTTTTTTCTTGTATATATATATGTATATACTGATATATATATACATCTATATCTATATCTATTTATCTATATCTAAATCTAAATCTAAATCTCTATCTCTATCTCTATTTATACATATATAAGCTGGAGACATTTAGGGACCTCGGGCCCCTATTCTACTTTCTGGTTCTAAAGTTTATACCTCATTCTTTCACACTGGGTCCTTGCCTCTTAAATTCAAACTTTGTTCCTCTAAGTCAACATCCTAGGTCATGTGGTTGTTTTTCCAGGCCAATTTGAACTCTTAAAAATGAAAACATAGAAGGTTGTTTAAGTTCATTTCTTTCCTTCTACTGAATTCCAAGCCTTCATTCTGAATTGTCAACTACATATTTCAAATTGGAAGCAGTAGAGATATATCCAAATTAACATGTCCAAAACCTTTCCCCTCCGAATTCAGCCCTCTTCTGAACTCTCCTATTTCCTGTCAAGAATGCCACCATACTTCCAGTCACTTGTGCTTTCAACTTGGCATTATCCTCATTTTCTCAGTCTCATTCATCCCACACATTTACAAAGTGGCCAAATTTTTTCATTTCTAGCTTGAAAATATTTCTCCTACATGTCTTCTTATTGCTACTCAAACAGGTCCATCAGTTCACTTTCTAACTCCTCTTATATGACCTCTTATATAGCCTCTTATTTGACCACCCTGCCTCCAGTCTCTCCCTCTTCCAATGGACACTCTATATAGTCAGCAAAGTGATTTTCCTAATGTATAGTTCTGGCTTCAAAAAGTCAAGTTGATTCAATATTACTTTATTCTTTGTTATTTTTTTAAAGATAAAATATAAATTTCTTTGTTTATCATTTAAAATTCTATATGACCTAACTTCCACATCTTCTTACATATTTTCTTAACTAACTAGCCAAATTGTGTATTCTACATCCACAAATATTCCATCTTCTATAAGGGTGCCCTTGGACAGGCTATCTGATATGCTTGGAATAGTCATTCTCCTCACTTCCCTCTACCTCTTGGAATCTCTACTATCCATAAAGACTCAACTCAAATACCACTTTTTACATAAAACCTTTTTAGAGCCCTCAGCAGCTAGTGCATTTTGTCTCCCAAATCCTTTAAATATATTTTTGTGTATTTAACAACTCTTCAGTCAATGATTGAACACAACTCTCTTTCGAAATCTTTCAAAAGACAAGTTACTAAAGATCTTAGAAGTTGTATTTCCCAATATGGGAAGAGAAGATGCTAATAAGAAATCAGGACAATAGATAGTTTCCACTTTACCAAATGTTTTAGGACTTTTATGAGAAAGAAAGGAGAGAAGACATTCAAAGAGGAGGGATGGAGTCATGGTCCCCTTTAACTCCTCATCGAATTGGAATAGCAATACAATTATGGTGTCCTGAGCAACTTATATTAATATATGCCATTCCCTTTCTCAAATTCAGGATTCAAGAGGTGAAAACTAAAAAGACAAGAATTATGAGACTGATTTTTAAAAAAAAAAAGTCTCGAGCATTTGTTTATGTGGTTGAAACACCAAGGAAAAAGGAGACATGAAGGAAATGACAGTCCTTGTTCTTTGTCTTATAGAGGTATAATTAGAATGGATTCTTAATTGTACCATGCTATTTTGTTAAAGTCTGCATCTGAGTGATATAGTCTTATTTCTCATAAATACCTCTGAATGACTCTACCTTTTCATTTCCTTGCCTCAAAATGTAGTTCCTTCCCTCCCCATCTTTTCAGGTTCTAAAAGGACAAAACATTTAAGGATTAAAGTTAAAATATCTTAATTCTTGCTCAATTTAGATAAATTTAAGAAGCCTTAATTCTCAAGAAAAGAGAATTTCTTCCTAAAGGTTTGTCTTTAAGGCATTTGAGTATCCCTATTACATCAATATCTTGATGAAAGATTTAATTTTATTTTAGTTTTTTCATTCATTACTCTGAATACTATTTCTTCCCCTTAAAATGAATGTGTGTGCGTGCCTGTACGTGTGTGTCTTGAACCACCCAGTACCTGGAGTATTTTGAAGGTCCATATTTTAGAAGAAGGGTTTAATTTTGAAGATACATGATTTGGGAGAATTGTGTCAAAGAAATTATATGCAAAATATGAAGTACATTAGATTTCTTTACTTACTAAGTAATACTATGTTACTTACTAAGAATAAATTAATACTTTAGGAAGTTTAATTAACTTAATTTTAACATATTGGTAAATAAATTATATATTCCCCATCATATTATTTTCTTTTTAAAGATTTTTTAAATTACATCCCATGGTTACATGATTCATGATTTCCATCGACTCTTCCACACCCCACCAACAGTGCTGACAAGCCATTCCACTGGATAATATATGTATCATTGTTCAAAATCTGTTTCCATGTTATTCATATTTGCAATAGAGTGATCTTTTAACTTTAAAATCCCAATCATATCCCCATCAAACTGCATGATTGATCATATGTTTTTCTTCTGCCTTTCTACTCCCACAGTTCTTTCTCTGCATGTGGATAGCATTCTTTCTCTTGAGTTCCTCTGGATTGTCCTGGGTCATTGCATTAGTGTTAGTAGAGAAGTCTATTACAGTCCATCATGCCATAATGTATCAGTCTCTGCGTACAATGTTCTCCTGGTTCTGCTCCTTTTGCTCTACATCAGTTCCTGGAGGTTGGGCCAGTTCATACAGAAATCTTCCTTTCAGCACAATAATATTCCATCACCTTCAGATACCATAATTTGTTCAGCCATTCCCCAAACAATGGACACCCCTTCATTTTCCAACTTTTTGTCACTACAAAGAGCACAGCTAAAAATATTTTTGAACAAGTATTTTTTCTTATTATCTCTTTGGGGTACAAACCCAACAGTAGTATGGCTGGATCAAAGGGCAGGAATTCTTTTAAAGCCCTTTTTGCATAATTCCAAATTGCTCTCCAGAATGGTTGGATCAATTTGCAACTCTGCCAGCAATGCATTAAAGTCCAAATTTTGCCACATCCCCTCCAATATTTATTACATTCCTTTGCTGCCATATTGGCCAGTCTGTTAGGTGTAAGATGGTACCTCAGAGTTGTTTTTATTTGCATTTCTCTAATCAGGAGGGATTTAGAACACTTTTTCATGTGATTATTGATAGTTTTGATTTCTTCATGTGAAAACTGCTTATTTATGTCCCTTGACCATTTGTCAATTGGGGAATGGCTTGATTTTTTTGTAAATTTGACTTAGTTCCTTATATGTTTGGGAAATTAAACCTTTGTCAAAGAGTTTTTTTATAAAGATTTTTCCCACTTTATTGTTTTCCTTGTAATTTTGGTTGCATTGGTTTTGTTTGTACAGAACCTTTTTAATTTGACATAATAAAAGTCATTCATTTTACACTTTGTAATGTTCTCTGTCTCTTGCTTAGTTTTAAATTCCTTCCTTTCCCAATGATCTGACATGTATACAATTCTATGTTCACCTAATTTATTTATTATTTCACTCTTTATATTTAAGTCATTTACCCATTTTGAATTTATCTTGATAAAGGGTGTAAGATGTTCATCTAAATCTAATTTTTCCCATACTGTTTTCCAATTTTCCCAGCAGTTTTTGTCAAATAGTGAGTTCTTGTCCCAAAAGTTAGGTAGATATTATTTTCTAAATAATAAAATAGCATAAATTATAAAATATAATACTAGTTCATTACATATTTTTGTAAATTACATAATACTATTAAAATAAAAAAAACATAATTAGTATAATTCTCCAGCATCAAAAAACTATTGGCAGCCATGAAAATCATTTTGGCCATGCTTGTCTGACTCAAAGAGGTAGAGTTTTCTCCTTTGAATAAATTTTGCTTGCAAGTTCAAAGACACAAAGTAAACCAAAATACTGTTTTGTAGAACCTGTGTTTCTTACCAATCCTTAGATCTTACTTCTGACAATTTAGAGTGAAATAATGTTTCGATCTTCATTGGCAATTAGTACAACTCCCCACATACATGATGCTCCAAATGCTTGTAATTCAAAGAGAATACAGATCACTATGGCAAAAGTGGGGGAGGGGCATGGGAGTAAATTAAAATGCTAGTTAAGACCTGATTATCCAGGTGTGAAGATTTTTCAGTTTCTTTGCTTCTGGCTCTTTATTACTCTCCTATTCCAGAGCCCCCATTGCCCATCTTTTGACTATTTCTATGCTTATTAAGGGGACAGAAGAGGGAAAAGATCAATCAAAAGTAATTTAAAAACAAATCACAGCAGTTGTATTTATAAATTATTAACTAAATGTAAATATTACATAAAATATAAATATTTGTAATATTTACATATATAATAAATATAAATATAAATAAAATATAAAAAATTAAGTAAATATAAATAATAAACTAAATAAAAATAATTAACTAAACCATTTTTTCATTCCTTCAATCTATTTTTTTAAAATGTGGATTTTAACTATCAATAGTCAAAAAAAATACTACTCCAATCAATTCCTCACTTTGTCATAGTATCCTGGATCTCATATATCATAGCGATCCCTGGAATAATATAAAAAAAGATTACATTATATCCTGGAATCTCAAAGATTATATTAGCAGAGCCCAAAATCTGATGGACTTTATTACTTTGGAAATGTTTAAAATATATTTCTAGCATCAAGCTTCATCCTTACTCAGAGGATCAGACTATATAAATAAAGGAAGTTATATTGGCATTAGTAGGCAGGTAACTTGGTGACAAGTTATTGGACCATTGTAATCCATGAAATAAAGAGAAATACAAGGTAGTACTCAGTCCTGAAACAGTAACTTCAGCAGTGACATTGGTAGAGTGCTGAAAAGTGGATAGAGGTAATTAAGAATCACACATTTTAGGGGGCAGCTGGGTAGCTCAGTGGAGTGAGAGTCAGGCCTTAGAGACAGGAGGTCCTAGGTTCAAAGCCGGCCTCAGCCACTTCCCAGCTGTGTGACCCTGGGCAAGTCACTTGACCCCCATTGCCCACCCTTACCACTCTTCCACCTATGAGACTATACACCGAAGTACAAGGGTTTAAAAAAAAAAAAGACAGCACCCAATTCATAAAGGAGAAACTGGCAGAGCTCAAGAAGGAAATAGATAGTAAAACCATACTAGTGGGAGATCTAAATATTCCTCTTTCAGATCTAGATAAATCAAACCGAAAAAAAAATAAGAAAGAGGTAAGAGAGGTGAATGAAGTCCTAGAAAAATTAGATCTAATTGATATGTGGAGGAAAATAAATAGGGACAAAAAGGAATACACCTTCTTCTCAGCTGCACATGGCACATTCACAAA
>NC_058132.1:552713717-552736009 GCF_016433145.1 Gracilinanus agilis | reverse complement strand
TGAAATTAACAAACAGGCTTTAGTTAATTTCACAGGAAGGGACCTATTTTGAAGTAACACCTTCCTTCAAGATGGATGCCCAGCTTCCTTCTAAACCCAGTGTATGTTTCTCTTTCCCTCTTCTTCCCTCTTGTTAACTAACAGACAAATTACACTAAATAGAACTATTGAAACACAAAAGGTTTAATTGTTTGAAGAATGTTTGTTAGGAAGGTGGGTTAAAGGAAAGCCCTATCAGTTATCTCAGGAACCTCAGGTGGGGGAAGGGAAGTGAACATGGAATCTGAGTAAGGACCTGCCTTGCTCAGTTTTACAAAATCTATCTAAAGGGAATAAAGGTGATTTGATTAAATTATAAATAATGCTGTCAATTAAATAACTCTTCACAGATTTAACTCCTCTCTAATTTCTCTCCTTGTAAACTCCACAGCCACTAAGGTAAGGGAGGGAAGGCAGGGTGGTATTAGGAAAGGAAGATATAAAGGGTCTATCTAAAATAATAATTTCTTAAGTAAATCTATCAATGCTAGGCTAAATTTCAATATTGAAGCTAGATACTCTAAGAGCTCGCTCATTGACTTCCTCCCTTCACGGAAGATCCAGTCAACTGCCTCTCCTCAAGATTCTAAAACCTCTAACAGCTTTTTGGAACTCAGCCAAAGCTAGAAAAAAAACTATAACCCCAAATTCTGTATACTACACAAAACAAACACAGCAATTATATGAAAACAACTACAAAACACTTTCCAAACAAATAAAACTGGATCTAAACAATTGGAAAGCCATTGATTGCTCATGGGTAGGTCGAGCTAACATAATAAAAATGACAATTCTACCCAAATTAATTTACCTATTTAGCACCATACCTATCAAGCTACCAAAAAACTTCTTTACTGAATTAGAAAAAACTATAACAAATTTCATTTGGAATAACAAAAGATCAAGAATATCAAGGGAAATAATGAAAAAAAATGTGAAGGAAGGGGGCCTAGCAGTACCAGATATTAAACTATACTATAAAGCAGCAGTCATCAAAACAATTTGGTACTGGCTAAGAGACAGAGAGGAGGATCAATGGAATAGACTTGGGGTAAATGACATCAGCAAGACAGTGTATGATAAACCCAAAGAGCCCAACTTTTGGGACATGAATCCACTATTTGACAAAAACTGCTGGGAAATTTGGAAAACAATATGGGAGAGATTAGGTCTAGATCAACATCTCACACCCTACACCAAGATAAATTCAGAATGGGTGAATGACTTGAATATAAAGAGGGAAACTATAAATAAGTTAAATGAACACAGAATAGTATACTTGTCAGATCTCTGGGAAAGGAAAGACTTTAAAACCAAGCAAGAGTTAGAGAAAATTACAAAATGTAAATTAAATGGTTTTGATTATATTAAACTAAAAAGCTTTTGTACAAACAAAAACAATGTAGTCAAAATCAGGAGGGAAACAACAAATTGGGAAAAAATCTTTATAACGAAAAACTCGGACAGGGGTCTAATTACTCAAATATGCAAGGACATACCCTCCTTTTCCAGTTTTTTGACTCGAAACTACCACACCAATGCAACTACCAACAATTTGGAAATTGGTCTTGATCAAGGACACATGACAAAACCAGTGGAAATGTGCGTCGGCCATGGGTGGGGGGAGTGCGGGGGGTGAAGGGGAAAGTAGGAGCATGAATCATGTAACCATGTTAAAAATGATTATTAATAAATGTTAAAAAAAGAATCACACATTTTTAGATTATTTATAACCTTTCATTTTGCTGCTATCATACAGGTGAGATGCTTAATTCTAACTATGAAAGAAACCAGGGGAAGGAAATTATGCCAAAATGGAAGGTTAACTCATAGGTTCTCCTGGAAGATGTAAAATTAGGAGTTGATAGGCTTGCTTTCATCATGCAAAATTATGCTTCCACAAAAAGCATAATTTCTTGGACCAGTTCATCTCATATTGGTGTATCCATGATAAGTTTCTGCAAAAATAAGCATCATAAAAATAACTACAATTTATATACCAACATCTATTACAGAGGGGAAAAAAGTAGAAAAATTGTATGATAAGCTTGACAAGACCCTAAAAATTAGATCAATACATATTTTGGTACCCAATGACCTCAATGCAATGGTGGGATTAGGTGAGGAGAGAGGAGAATATATTGGAATTATAGATCAGAAATGAGAGATGTAAAAGACATAGATTACATATAAGTCTCATGCCTATATCATGAATACTTCTAGGAAAGAACTAAAAGGTGCTTAACATGGTGAAGATCATGAGACCATAGATTTAGAACTAGAAGTAACTTTCAAGGTCAACTAGTCTAATCCCTTCATTTTACATGTGAGAACCTAAGACTCTGAGACACTAAATAAATTCCTCAAGTTCAGACAGCTGGTAAATGACATAGTCTAGATTTGAACCGAGGTCTTTTGACTCCAAATCCAGTGTTCCATTCACCATTACATAATTATATTTTAATAAATCAAAAATGACTTATTGACAAGGAAACTATTGATGATTTATAGTTTGTATTTAATCACATCACTGACTTGTTAGGGAAAAGAAAAAAATTAGTGCACATCTGAAAGAAAGAATAAAAATGAGAAAAAGATGGTTGTATGATTAAAACAACTTATTCTTGTTTTTTTCAAACTATCAATGATAAAAATGACAAAGGAATAGAAGAAAGAACATAGACATAGGACACAACAATTTTATTCTTAAGTCTAACCAATGTAAACTAATTGCCATAAGGAGACCAAAGGAATCTAAAAATGCCTTAGTCATATAACATTTGAATTACTTGCCACATGGAGAGATATAACTGCCAAGGGGAACACCAGTTTAGAATATAAACTCATTCTTAAAAGCTTACAGAGGAGGATGGTTAATTATGTTCGGTATAACCTCATAAAATAGAGGAAGCAATGGAAAGTAATGCCAGTATTAAAAAAAATGCTTGGAGGGACCCAATTAAGTGGAGTCAGCCCAAAGGCACTCAAAATAAAAATGGGAGGTAGATTTTTTAAAAAAATGAAAAAGGTCTGAAATTTTTTTCAATGACTTTTTTTGTCTATTAAGAAACACAGACTCACTTAGATTGACATCACAGTCCTAATTATGCTTGTAGAGGAGATAGAAATGTGACTAAATAGAACAAAGATGAGAAAAAATGTCTGGATTAAAACAAATGTGCATAGAGGGATCTGTGTTGGAGGCAACACATTTGTGAGGGTATTGATGGATCTTTTCATTAGCTTATTTTTTAAATGAAATTTTATTTATTTAAGTGAATATCTGCTTTCTCTCCCACCCACTTCCCTCATTACTCATCTCTACTGAAAAAGCAAAAGAAACAAAATCCTTGTTATAAAAATGTATGGTTAAACAAGACAAATTCTCATATTGTCCATGCAGGGAAACAAGTCTCAAAGTTGTTGTGTTCATTCATTTATTTTACAATTTTATGGTTATCTTATAAGTTATTCTTCTGGTTCTGCTCACTTCACTCCAGATCATTTCATGCAAGTTTTCCCAGGTTTCTCTGAAACTATCGGTTTCATAATTTCTTCCAATACAGTGCAAACCCATTGGTGAGTTAAGGGGAATGTCTATCCCAAACATCCAAAGATTTTGTCTGGTTGAATGTGTGACTGAGAACAATATGTTCCAGCAACTACTGAAGCAGACATTGTGGAGTGCTTATTTGGTCAGATATCAAAGATGTCAAAGTCATCCACTGCATCCTGGGCCATCACCGTTGTCCTGATACTCTTGATAGTAGAAGAGAGAGGGAGGCTGATAACTTTGTGAAACTCTGCCTTACTTTAATACAGTTTAGGCACAAGTCACGATATCACTGGGTCCTCTTTGAAAATGAAGGATAAACACCAATACAATGTACTTCATCATATTCATATCTTATAACTAGTTTAGTCATACACCAGTTGATGGGTACCACATCACTTACCAATTCTTTCCTACCACAAAAATGTTATTACAAATATTTTTGTGCATAAGGATCATTTTCCTCTTTCTTTGATCACTTTAGAAGTTTAGATTGAATAATGGTATCACTGAGCCAAAGGATATTCATGATTTAAAAGCTTTGGGGGAAAAGCTCTGATTTGATTTCCAGAATAATGAAACCAGTTTGCAACACTACCAACAGTGCATTAATATGCCTATATTCCATAGTCTCTTCAACATGTCATTTTCCTTTTTTTTTTTTTTTTGGTCTGTCAACTTTGCCAGAAGTTGCCAAAAATAGAACCTGAGAGATGCTTTAATTTGCATTTCTCAAGTTATTAGCAATTTAGAATCTCCTTCTGAAGAGTATTCATATTCTTTGACCAATTATCAATTGAGAAATGACTCCTATTCTTAAAAGTTTGAGTCAGTTCCATATGTGTGTATATACATATATATGTATATGTATATATATATGTCTTAGAAACTAGTTGTCAAAGAAACTTATTGCTGAGATTTTTTCTCAATCAACCTATTTCTTTAATTTCATCTGCATTGGTTTTATTTATACAAAAATGTTAATGTTTTATGCAATCAAATTTGTCTGTTTTGCCATCTTTGATCTTTTCTATCTCTCCTTGCATCACACATTCTTCCACTTTCCATAGGTCTCAAAGATAATTTCTTCTTTGTTCCTCTAAATTGTTTTTTATGTCACCCTTTATATCTAAGTCTGTACACATTTGGAATTCAAGCTAATACTTAGCTTATGCCAGACAGCTTTCCAGTTTTCCCAATAGTTTTTGTTGAAGAGTAATTTCTTACAGCAACAGCAGGGTCTTTGAGTTTGTCAAACACTAGATTCTGTGTTCATTTGTTTCTGTATATTGCATGCCTAATTAGTTCCATTGTTTATTTCCTCTGTTAACAGGTATTAAATTGTTTTGATAATTATTGATTTTTCAATATAGTTTGATATCTGATACTGCTAAATTATTCCTTTCCACTTTTTCCCCTCACTAATTCCCTTAAGATTCTTGACATTTTGTTTCAGATAAATTTTGTTTTTATTTTTTCTAGATCCATAAAATAAAATACTTTGGTAGCTTGATCAATAAGGCATTTAATGAGTAAATTAATTTAGGTAATATTACAATTTTTATTTATTGGTCCAGTCCATACATGAGCAATTACTATTTTTCCAATTATTTAGATCTGTATTTATATAAAAAAGCGTTTGTTTGTATAGTGTTCATATAGTTTGTGTATATGTGTTGTGTGTGTATGTGTGACAGAGGGAGACAGAGATGATGATGATGATGATGATGATGATGATGATGATGATGATATCAGGTAGACTCTCAAGTATTTTCTATTTTATGTAGTTTTAAATGTAATTTCTTTTTCTATCTCTTTGTGTTGGATTTTGTTGATGACATACAAAAATGTTAATGATTTATGCAAACTTCTTTTATATCCTTCATCGTTGCTGAAATTGTTAATAATTTCAATTATTTTTTTAGGAAGCCTTTTGGGTTCTCCAGGTAAACCATCAGATAATCTTGTTTCCTCTTTGTCCATATTCATTTCTTCAATTTCTTTTTCTTATTGTAATAGTTAATATTTCTAACACCATATTGAATAATAATGGTGATAACATACATCTTTGATTTACCCCTGATCTTTTTAGAAAGGCGTCTAATTGATCACTATTACAGATAATCCTAGTTTAATATTTTAGATACATATTATTTATTAAGAAAAAATGGGAAGTGGGGAAAAGAATAAGCATTTAATAAACTCCTGCTAGTTGCCAGATACATTGCTAAGTACTTTACACATTTTAATTCAAATAAGATATAAATATTATCTGCTTATTCCTATGTTTTTAATAGAAATGGATGTTGTATTTGTCAAAAGCTTTTCCTGCATCTATTGATATAATTGTATGATTTTTATTCATAAGGTCTTAAGAAAATACTAATGGTAGAACAAATGATTTAGATTGTATTACATCAGAAAAAAGGGACAGGGAACATCAACAACTAATAACCTATATGCCTATTTTCCTATTTATATGAAATTTTATCATTTGCACATGAATTGAGGGTATCCTTGACAGTAAATTGGTAGAAAACAGTAGTTTTCAGAAATCATAGTATATCTTGGACCACGTTTACCATCATATAACTGATAGAAAGTTATAGAGACTAAAAGATCCTACTATGATTTTGTTCGTTGATTATTTCTTAAAGCATTTGATGTAGTAAAACAAAACACTCCTTTAAGTGCTTTCTTCCTACAAGGTTTCTTCTAACTATTCATCAAAATTATTCAAGATTCTTTGAGAAAGATGATAAAGAATTCTGATTCAATGACTGATCGTCAACATTTGTCAAAACATAAAACTGGAGGATATATGCTCAACAAAGGCAGTAGAAATAATAATAGTAGTAGTAGTAACAGTAATAACAAATATGAATAGTGCTTCTTGGTGTACAAAGTACAACCCTGTAAAATAGGTGCTGTTATTGTTCTTATTTTACAGATGAGGAAAGTATGCCTGAAAGAGTTTAAATGATTTTCTGAGTCACATAGCTAAGTGTCTCAGGCAAGTATTAATCAACTAATAAATATTTATTAAACATTTTCTATGTGCTGAGTTCTGTGCTAAGAGCTGGAGATACTAAGAAAAAAAGTGAAATAGTCCCTGCCCTCACTGACATGCATAAGATCCAGTTGAAGTGCATTTCCTGTAGATGATGAGATACTCTAGATGTTCCTATCCATGGATAACATTAGGCAGGTAACAGTTATATTGAGTGACAAAGGTAAAATAATATGAAATGAAAATAATTTTAAATGACCTTTTTTACTCATATCTTCTAGTGACCAAGAGAACACAGAATATATTTTAAAAGAATGAAATTCTGTTATAATTGTGGTTCAAAAAAACATGTACTACAAATCTGGCCTCAGACACTTCCCAGCTGTGTGACCCTGGGCAAGTCACTTAACCCCCATTGCCTAGTCCTTACCACTCTTCTGCCTTGGAGTCAATATACAGTATTGACTCTAAGGGTTTAAAAAAAACATGTACTAAATAATCAAATCATCATTAAGTTTATTAGATCATAGTATCATAAAATTTAGAATGGGAAGGTACTTTAGACTCCAACTAGTCATTAGTTTCATTTTACAAATGAAGATGCTACAGCCCAGGAGGGGAAGGTGACTTGTTGAGGTTCACAGGGTAACTAATTTCACCACTTGAACTTCAAGTTTTCCAATAGCTTGATGTTCCACACTCCAATAAAAGAGAATATTTCACAATTTTTCCTTCATTACTTTTCCTATAGGCATCAATAACTACTTCCATGTTTACATATTCATTTTGTTTATATGTCTTTATTTTCTCTCTCATTAAAATGAAAGTTCTTGTTGATATTGCTTCATTTCTTGTATTTGTGTAACACATACTTAATAAATACCTATTTAGCAATTTATTTTATACTGGATGCCATTGAGATGGGCACAACCTTCCTTGATGCACATCACAATAAGCTTTCTCATTCTGTTTGTTTTTTGTCCTTGTCTTCTATCACCACAGCATCTAGTTAAGTCATTGAGGATTTCCTCTCTATCTTTTAATATTGTGTTCAAAGAGAGGAATCAGTAATCAGTAGTCAAGTAAGATATCCTGTTTTAGGGTTGCTATATCCATTTATCAATCAGCTTCGTTTTTTTGCATTTCTGTTGTTTATATTGGGCTTTTGTTAAAATATCTAATGAATTAAATGCTCTCTCCTGTTTTTTTTTTTAGAATGTGTGAGAAATTTAACTTTAGCACCTATCCTAATCTCAGTGTATCATTAAAGAAATATCAACAAATTGGTTAAGAAATGCTACCCAACTTCTCTTCCAAGTGGACCCTTGTGTTCAGCCAAATAAATCTTGTTCTCTGTATATTAGCAACTGTTTTGAGAAATAAACTCCTGCAAGGTATGTTCAAGTCTTACATGTCCCATCTAGCCAAGCCAGGGGCCAAGTTAACATACTTCATTATAATCTCCTCTAATAGTTCATAAAAAAAAAAAAAATACTGCAAAGGGCATTTGCCAAATTAGGCTGGGTTTTACGAATTTTTCAGATCAATCTGTAGCTTTAAATAAGTGTAAAATGTTTGCTAGCCACCGATAGGGATTAATACATTTTTATTATATTTATTTATATTATATTTATTATATATTTATACTTAATCTTTTTGGGTCTTTAAAAAAAAGTAAATGCTTTGTTTTTTGCTCTTAGATCATTTTGGTTTTATTTTGGTGAAATAGCTAGTGATATCTCCATGAATCTATCATTTTAATGCTTATCTTTCATGCTATTATTTCTAAATATATAGAAGTCTTCAATTCAGCAAAGAACATTTGACTGAGGGTAAGTGTATATGATTGCAGCAAATGGATTGCAGTCAGAGTGAGTATGGACTGTCTGTTTTATTATCCCGCTAAGAGTGGTCAAACCAGTGCTTATGGATAGCAAATTGCATACCTTTGCTGTGAAGATCACTCAGACCAAACCAGACAGGCCACATTTTAAAGTCCTGGTGTAGGCTGCAGTTATCATCAAGACCCAACCTAAGGAGTCAATCCATGGGAAGGAAGAAGGAGGCAAGCATCGGAACTCTCCAGAAAGGCCACCACCAGTTTTTTTTGGGAAAAAGTCAGCAAAAGGCCAGACAGTGAGGCAAGGATGACTTTGCTTTAGCTGTCCACGTAATTGCCTTGATTCTCCACTTCACTTCATGTCCATGGACCTAACGTGTATGTCCAACTCAAAAGGGAAGTAGGAAACTGAAGTGGATTTTTAACATCAAAAGATTTTTAACTCTTTTTAGAGAAACTGACTAGTAATCTTTAATTTTGTACCAGATCCCCAAGGAGTTCAGACCCCAAAGCAGGCTGTAGACTGACTACAAAATGATGGTAAGAAAAAAAATAAAAATAAAAAAAGAAATAAAATAAAAGAGAAATGTATTAAGGATAATCATGGGCATTTAAAAGCAAAAAAAAAAAAAATGATGGTAAGTTTAGTAGCTAGTCTTTGCAGTTCAACTTCTTCCAAAAGGCAGATAAATGGTCACAAACACTCAGACAAATCTAGATACTTTGTCTTTTTGATCCTGGGCAACCTCACTTCATTAGTTTGCTTCAGTTTCTTCAATTGTGAAATGGGCATAACAATAACACATACCACCCAGGATTGTTGTGAGAATCAAATGAGCTAATATTTATAATGTACTTAGCACAGTGTCTGGCTTAGTAGGTTCTCTATAAATGTTTAGTCCCTTTCCCACTAAAGTCCTGATGCCATCTGCTCTTTCTGACAGTTCAGATAAGAGGGTAAGGGACCAAGGGAATACCCTAGATCTAGTAAACTTTTCAACAATTGGTCCTACAGGTTTGGAGGCCAATCAGCTGAAAGTTAATCCCATGAAATTCTTCACTAGCTATCAAATGCCTTATGAAAAATCCTAGTAAGTGCAAATTCACTTACTTCATAGCTTTCATATTTTAGCCTTCAATTTAGTGTTCAAGTAGATCTTGATCCAGTAGGAAAAGAAAAAAAAAGCAACAAGCTGGTTGAGTTAGGGAGGTGTCCTTACACCCCCACCCCCTTTCACCCTCTATTTTTTTTTAATAGATGGATATTAAACAATTGTCAGAGCATGCTCCAACAGGGCAGAAATTTGGCAGGGCTTTAAATCTCCTCCTCAAATGATATAAATGAATGTTTTTAGTAAGAACTGAGTTGCCAGCCATTCTAAGATGAAGGCCAAACGAAGATGTCCCTTTCCACATAATATTTCTGAAAGAAGATCAATTCAAAACATCAACAGCTGAACCAACATAAAAGAACATTTCCTCTAAATACATTTAGTCATTTCTATTATGCATTTGGTTAACAATTAAATTGTCAGCTTGTCTTATCACCGGAAGACTGGCTATTAGCTTAGGTACTCACTTCATTTTTATTGCAAACTTTTAAATTTTTTAAAATGGAAAGTTTAAAAATTTAAGGTGCTGTCACTGCACCTTATTGAAATCTTGAAAGTAACAATTTTTTTTTAAAACTTCCTCTAAAGTAAACAACAGTCTACAGCACTGGTTGTGTCCAAATTATACCCAATTCTCCACATTCTTTCTAGGCATTTTAGCTCAGTTCAAGAATGAACTACAATGTTTTAAAGATTAGTTGGTACCTTTATTTCTCACTTACCTATCTCTAAGCAACTTGGCTTTCTTATGACAGAATGTAAATGCCAAATCCTTACCTACTTTGATTTGACCCCCAGTGTCATAAACCTTAGCTAGAAGCTTATGACTCATAACAGTATGGGTGTCTTAATAATTAGGAAGTAGTGTCTGGAAGCTGAGAAGCAGAGAACTCTTGCTGGCCATCTTTATAAGAACAATATGCATACAGAGCTAAGTTTCTAAAGAACCAGATTTTGCCAATCTTGAAAATTATGTAGTGTTAAAACAATCTTGTGCTGTTTTCACATCCAGATCCCAAACCTGGGCCACCAGTCAGTTTGGCTTTAAGAATTATGATCTCCAGGAACCCAACACCCAATTTTTTTTTCACTAAACAAATTTTCAAATAATTTATTCTTTTGCTTGGAGGGGATTCAGAATAAACTGAAGTCTCTTCACACTATGTCTGAGTTGAAAAAAAAAGTCTGCACTAAGACCTTTAAACCTAAAAAGATACTCATATCAGGAAATGATAGATTTAAAAGACAAGTAAATCATTTCCTAGACTTTTGGCAAGTCTTAGAAGTAAACAGTTTCTGACCTCAGCAGATGGCAAGAGTCACAAAGTTACAAAGCAAAAACCTTATTCCAAGTAAGAATCCACAAACATTTATTCGGTGCCTACTATGTCCTGTACACACAGTATGACATTTTAGTGTTCAGAGTGCTAGCTCTGCTTACAAGGAGCAATTCCCAAATAACTACCTTATGTGCCATTGTCTACATAGTGCAAATGAAACTTTGGCAGATGTCTGGCTAATCTAATCAGTTAAGACAGCCAATCCAGATTCTTCAACTGGACTTCTTGGCTTGAATTCTTAAAGTTGACACATAGGCTGTATATATGTAAGGCCCTGAATCAAAACTAAAAAATTCAATTAATCATCCAGATGTTTTCAAATATTGAATATATTTGGTATGTGGCTTAATTCAGAGCCAAATAATAGTGGAGAAATGGGGTCACTATTCAACTGATGCTTTATAAGTGGTTTTTTTTAAAGAGGACTGAATTATTCAAGCAATGGCCTCAATTTACCAATTTACATATAAAGTGGGTCTAATTATTATTATAATTTTAGGTAATCTTATGACCTACTCAAGTATTTTGAGAATGTACTTTAAACCCAGGGAAGTGACTACAACATAAATAATGATGTTCAAAATTGACTCCCACCACATACAGATGTTTTGCTTGAATCACCACCAAGGTAAATTGGCTCATTCTCTATTTCACTGATAGTGATGGCCTGGTCATAGGCTAAAAATAAGTTGTGAACAAAACTTTCCTACCCCATTACAATTGTTATCAATGTCATAACCAGGTTTTTAACCTCAAAGAAACAAAGGAAAAAGAAGACAAGCAGCCCAGTTTAATTTCAAACGTTAATATATTTTCTATTTTATATTGAACATATGCATCTGTAACCCCTTATTTGCAGCAACTATCACGTCCTCATAAAAGGGGTGAAATTTGTAAGATGCCTCTTAAAATAAATATTCTTCTTCTTTATAAAATAATAAAACTTCAAATAAATATTCTTTACACTAAACAATATGTTGAAAAAAATTAGAAAATAAAGGCTGAATTTTACTGTAACTGTACAATATACATGAAGTCCAAAGAGAAATCAGAGTCTTGCAATAAAGGCTTTCTGTAAGGCAAAATACAATCTAAAAACATACTGATTGATTCACATTCTTCCGAATGTACAACATATTAGTATAAATTTTGTGACTGTGCCACGCAGGATGGCACAACTTGGTTTTGTTTTTTTTTCACAGTTGCAAATATTATTGTATATACAAAAATATAGCACATTATCTCTGGCAGAAAACAATGGAAAAAGGAATCATTTGCTAATTTACAAACTTTGCAAGAACTATTCACAAATGATAAAGTTGCCTAGGAGTGTCTGTGTTGCTTTAGCTTATGTAATAGGTGGGTCACCAAGTTCTGTATCCCATATTTTGAGTTCCATTAGCTGTGTTCTAACAAGCCTATCTGTTAAGATGGCACACGCACAAAAAAAAAAAAAAAAAGGAAAAAAAAAAAAAGAAAAGCGTTTCACTGCAAACAGCAAAGTATATCCCAACCCTTCCTAACAGTGCCAATATTATAACTGTTTAGTGGGTTGCATATGTGTTAAAACAGAGAGAGAGAGAGACAGAGAGAGAGAGAGAGGACAGAGAGAGGGACAGAGTAATAATTCGTATTACTACTGCAGTATTCCTGATCAACGATGCTATGTGGGTTTTTCAAAGTTCCTGGGTGGGACAGTGGGCACTCTGCAGCAAACTGTGTTGGAGTTTTTACAGCGGCACCCTGGCCTGTTCACTCGGTCGTAACAGCCCTGGCACAACTTAAGGCAACCCTTGGCTGGAAGGTAACACCACAAACAAGGCAGAAAGAGGGACATGAGCCCCATGGCCGACCACCGAGTGCAGCAGTGGGACTGGCTGCAGGAGCACGGGTTGTCCGCACAGTTGTCCTCGTCATCGTTGGAGCAGTGATAGAAGAGGCCTTTCACGCAGCACACACACGTCCCGTAATCAATCACGTTCTGAGCCGAGCAGAGGCACTGCTTGTCACAGATCCAGTCCGACGGCAGAGGACGCGGGTAGGTGCACTCCTTACACTTGCACTTGCCGCAGTCCTCACACCTGTAGGCGTGCAGGCCCACGTCTTCCTTGCTCAAGGGCTTCAGTTCCCCCGGCTTGAGCTCCGATTTGGGCTGCACACGGATGATGCCATCGGCCACTAGCCCTGAAGAAGAAAACGAGGATCCTAAGAGTCTCTGTTCCGAGGAACTGCTACTGGTACTTGTCCTTGTACTGCTCCTCGATCCCGTGCTCACGGTGCTGATGGACCGAGACAGGGGCGCTCGGACAAAAGAGTGTGTCTGTGAGTGCTGGACCCTGCTAAGCTGGCGGTGCTCCGAGGGGAAGCCGTGGAGTCTCTCGTTTTTGTGCTGGGTGGAGGGTCGAGGGGCGGGCTTGAGCCCCGGTCTGGGGGCCACCGTGGGTCCCTCGGTGTATTCGTTTGTGTTCCGGATGGCTCTGATCTGGTCCAGGGACAACACGTGAACCTGCTGCGTGAGAGCATCTCTGGGGTCAGGCTCCCCATGCTGCCTGCCGCTGTCACGGGGAGCCTGTAACAAGGGCTGGGACCCACTGCCATTCTGAGCTCTCGTCTCCATCAGGATTCTGAAGGGTGATCACTCCAGCAGGCTTAGAACACATCTGAACTCCTGCAAGAACAAAGAGAAAATGGTTCACTATGACACACGATTAACTCTTCAACTACCTGAAGGAGGATGTACTTCACAGGCCCTTCTTTAAAAAAAAAAAAAAAAAAAAAATGCTAGTTGGAATAGGAGAACTGGTTCCTGGAACAAGTATTCAATATAAATGTGAAAGGGATTTTTAAGTGAACCTTTGCTTTTTTTTTTAGAATTCTTGATTTTAGAGGAAAAACTCGGTCCTGGAAGAGTAAGTTTTTTCTAGAAGAGAAAATATAAAACATGGTAGATTTTTTACTTAAAACTAATGAATGTGGGGGGGAGAGACTGAGCTGCAGGAAAATTAGGTTTTTTTAAGTTTTAAGTCAACAGTGCAACCCCAAATTTCAAAGAAAGTCTAAAACTGAAAGAAATGTCATGGTTGGCTGCCTGGTTGCAATTCTGCTTTTAAACATCAGTAAATATGATTCGGGAAATCCTTAAACTTTATTTCCAAATATATTCCAAACTACTGGTTTTTTTTAATGATGGATCTGGAATATTCTAATTTGGTATTAAGTAGCATTTTATTTCAGAATATATACTCTTTATTACTAATTTTCTATATTATATATAAAGCTGCTGTACTATATACAAAACTACCTATCATTCTAAAGTCAATTACTAAATGGCATATCAATACAAATCCTTTCAGCTGGAAGCACCACACAAGTCAAAATTTTACACTACAGGGAGGAAAAAAAGCACCAATTCATACATTTTGCACTGACAAATACATACAGGGAAAGAACTTTTATTCTGTATTTCAAGTAAAGGACTGATTTTCTACCCTATGGCCAAGCAAAACTTCAAACTTGCTTATTCTGGAATCTTCTCAAATTTGTTTATTTCCATACAAATGCCTACATTAAAGTTACTGTTAATAGGATTCAAACTTAACTCTATTCTTAAAGGAAAAAAGTGTGAATTTAGCCTTACAATTTATTAAAACTGTAAGATCCCTGCTAAATATTGCTTTCATACCACCTCCTTTTTTTTTTACCAAATTTGGATGAAAATGAAAATTTTTTAAAGGCAAAAAAAAAAAAAAATGTGTCCTTTGCCCTCTAGAAAAGAAAAAAACCTGTTTGAACCGTGCAGGTGACATACACCTCTAAATCCTTAACAAGACTGATCTGGAAACTGGATCTCCTCACCTTAAACAACAGAAAAGCAGGGGGGAAAAAAAAAAGACAGCATTGCTCTTTTCTTCCATTCCTTTTATCAGCTTCATCTTTCCCCAAAACAACGTACCCAGCAGGTGGGACCCAGCGGCAACCCCTGGGACTTTTCTCAGGGCTGACTGACGCTGCAAATGCGACAAGCTGGCTCACAAATGCAGACAACTTCTAGATAGACAGGCAACATCCCGGGGTGCAGGGGGAGGGGGAGAGGAGGGCGGGGGCACTTCTAAAGTCGATTTGTCACGAAACGCAAGACCACACTTCCTTTTACCTCGGCTCTGCCCCCGCCCCCCTACCCCCTCACCCTCACTGATGCCAGGAGTTTTCCCTACAGTCTTCGGCTTATGTAAAATGGCTTGGAATACTTTTCTCATTCAGAGAACTTCCCTTGAATGCATTTTCAGATCTTTTGCCCTTCTAGGCAACCGGAACAGAACATTCTCTCTCTCTCTCTCTCTCTCTCTCTCTCTCTCTCTCTCTCTCTCTCTCTCTCTCTCTCTCTCTCTCTCTCTCTCCTCCAAAAGTCCCATATTCTCCTTATTTTGTGTAATTTCACCCACATTACAAAATGACAGAATTCAAACAATCCATTTCCGAATGTAAATGCATTAAAATAAAAATCTCACCCTTCAAGTCATTTGACTTGACAGGTCAGTCTCCTAAAAACTTGCATCGATATTAATTCCGTAACAAATTCGACTCATTTCTCCCTCTTCTATCTATTTTATTATCCACACACACGCACGCCTTTCTTTGGGCCCCTGGCACATAGTAGGCGTTTAATGCTTACTAATCACAAAGAGCCGCTATAAAGTCGGAAACAGCCCCCTCCGCCCCCCCCCCAATAAAGAGACAGTAACAATCCTCTTTAAGGAGGAATCATTTCAAAATCAAAGCTCCAAGCCACACTGGGGCACAGTGTGTGTGTGTGTGTGTGTGGGGGGGGGGGGAAGTGAGGGAAAAAACACAGATCCTGTTAATCTGGTAGCTTTACATGCCCAAAGCTTTCTCTCTGCCATGGAAAAATTGCATGGAGCCAGTATCAGGCAGGTTGTAAAGGCAAAGCTTTTACTAAGGGAAAATATTCTTGCCAGTGAATTTCTGTTCAGCTCTACCCTGGCTGCCTGGATATCTCAACCCCCTTTTAGAGAACCCCCTCGCCCCCCCCCCGCCGCCCCTTCTTTGAAAATGCTTTGAAACCCCCATTACGAACTGAGTGTGTGATCAGACTATGGATTAAGAGGGGAAAGGGCTTCTCAACTGGGGTGGGGCAAAACTGACACACAAACAGCCTTGGGGGAGAAAATACCCCAAGTTTCCGAAATGTATTCTTTTTTCAACTAAAAGCAGACTTAGAAGGCTAAAAATATCTCCAACCCCTAAACTAGCCTCTTTAACCAACAAGTGACCAGATAATGTAAATGGAAAATGATCGTGAGCCTTTGATTACCTTCTTCCGGTGCTAGAAGGTGGGTTGAAGTTAAAAAAAAAAAAATGATGACCTATATTAGACCAGGGTTGGGGGCAGGGAAGAAGCACACTTCCGAATTGCACAGACCCAACACAGTAATCCTTCAACACAGAAACCGGGATTGCCTATCAAGTATTGCTATCTAGTTACATTCGAGGCTAGAGATAAGAGGGCTCCTTTCCCTAGTTCCCCACGTAAGCATTTTAATGTAGGATGTATATGATTACCCACGCGAAGAATGTAAACAGCAGAAAATAAATCACCCTGGAAGCTATTCAATGCCTTCAACAGGATCTAGCAGGAATTACCCTCCCTCAAAGATGAGGAACAGGTTATATAAATCTGGGCGTTTAGCGCCGTGACCTGTGAAACACGATGAAGTGTTTTCTAGCTTTTTTTTTTTTTTTAGTTTGTGTCTGTGTGTTTGTGACAAGTATGTATGTGACACGAGTTCATTAAACTCAGAGCAAGTAGGCAGACATTTCTCCTAGCAAATGCCTTAACAGGAGCGCCCGCCACCTAATCTGCGCCCCCCCCAAAAGGCGCGGAGTAGCTAAAGTTGGGGGCTCCCGAACTCCAAGTTAGAGTGTGTGTGTGTGTGTGTGTGTGTGTGTGTGTGTGGCGGGGTCTATACCGAACATGGGGTTTCCAATTGCGAAAAGAAACCAGCTAGGAAGTACGTGCAAAAAACGCTCTCTCCAGTGCCCCCATTATCACCCCCCCCCCAAAAAAAACCCCTCTACCGGAGTCAATTTTCTATTGCTTCCTTAAGGGAACCTGCTAGATGGAAAGAAAAGGAATGGATATGGTGGATGGATTTAAAGCTTCAGGTTTACCTACACCTACTTACTTCATGTTTCCTGGAATAAATGGCTAAAGTTAGCCGGGAGCGGGGGATGGGAATGGGGGGGGGGAGAGGGAAGCAGCATAAAATATCTCTCACCGTGATCGCGGCTCTGCACCAACCCCTCTCTCCCTTGTATTTTCTTCTTCCTGTGGTTTGCAAATAAATCCAGCCCTAAAACAAACTTTTGCTTTCCAAACTCTGCTTCAGTCCAACTTGCAAGCCATCAGAAGGGGAAAAAATAGAAGTGAAAAGAAAATCCAGAGCAAAGGAACCGGCCGATAGATTCAATTAAGTAAAAACACTCCGGGCTAAGGGCGAGAAGTGGGTTTTTCCCCCCTTCTTTTTCGTTTTCCTCACTCCTCTTAGAAGAAAAACACAGGGAATATTTCCTCTTTTTTTCTCTCAATGAACAGGAGGTCGAATCGCCAACACCAAATCACTTTTGTTGTTCGGGTGAGACGATCGAACCGTACGAGAAAATGATCTGAAAATGAAGTTAAGCAAAATCCCAAGTTTCGTATCGACCTCCTCCTGGCAGACGCAGCCTGTGCAATGTGCAGTCGTTCCTGCCCGTGAAAGCTGGCTGCAGCTGCTCTCCGCTCTTAGCTTCCTCCTCCTTTTCCCTCTCCTTTTCTCCCTCTCTCTGTTGCAGGCAGCTCTGTGGTTTGCAATCTGGGCGTTTCGGAGGAGCAGCAGCGAGTTTGTGGCGGTGGTTGTTGTTGTGTGTTTGGAGGAGGAGGAGGAGGAGGAGGAGGAGAGGAGAGAGAGAGGAGGAGGAGGAGAAGGAGAGGGGGAAGAAGGAGGAGGAGGAGGTGATGGAGGAGGAGGAGAGGGAGGAGGAAGAGGAGAAGGGGGAGGATTTGAGATCTGGGCTGGGGGGGCTCGGCGTTTTTCTGCTCTCTTTTCTTTCCGGAGGAGGTAGAGATCTCTGCAAAAGCAGCAGCAGTAAATGGCGTCATGTGGATCTGAGGAGGAACAGAGCAGTTGTTGTCCCAGAGGATATATCGCATCCGGTCCCAGCTCATTGGCTCTGCGGGGCTACATTCACTCATACTCCCAGAGCCCTGCCAGCGCTCCGAGCCGCAGGAGGCATTCAAAAGGGCAACAGCACAGAGCGAGTGAACGAGGGAAGGGCTGGCGACTCACTGCTACAGCAGCCGCCTAATCGGGGCCCATCCGCCCCACTAAGTTGCTGGCAGGGGCGGCAGCCGCAGTTACACATACAATTTGCTTGAAGGGAGGGCCATTCCATGCAGTACAGTGTCAATGTATTTAGTTTCAACGAAACACGGACTGTATGGTTTTCCCAAAGGCAGACAGAGACAGACAGCCAAAATCGGGGGCTATGGCACTCCCTCCTAGGCACCGGGCTGTGGGAATTCTCATTTAAAATAAACTTTGGGTATTCATTGTTATAACTAAAACTAAAAAGAAGTTGTAGGTGATTATATTTGATCCGGAATCCATTTCAAATCGACTTCCACTCCACTCCCCACCCCATTTCCCCCATTGTGCAAGTGTGCGTGTGTGCGTTTTAAAGTTTTAAACACTTGCTTTTCCAAAAGCCTGGGGCGGGGGGGGGGGGGAGAATGAGGGGTGAGGAGAAGGGAGCGGGAAGTGAGGTAGGGGCGTTATTGGTTTATTCTTTGTCTACTGGATTAACCTGATGAGAGAGAGAGAGAGAGAGAGAGAGAGAGAGAGAGAGAGAGAGAGAGAGAGAGAGAGAGAGAATTTTCTGTATACTTTTCTTGACTCTCTTTCACAGTGGACATTTTTTAAAATTGAAGATAATTCTAAATGCTAAAACATTAAAAGCAGTAAAACATAGCTACATTAAAAAAAAAAAAAAGCTATCCAGTGTCCTTCCAAAATGTTGGTGACTTTTTTAACCATTTCAGCACACCTATTATCTTTCCATCTCTTTCATATACTGTAGGTTCTTCCCCCTTTTGTAAAGGTAGATAAACTTGGGTTTGACAAGTTATCAGAGCCCTTTAGAAGTACTGTACATAAGATTATCTACCCCTTCCTTCAAGTTCTGGGCAACTTTTATCAAAACTGTGTTACCTATGCTTATTGTTGGGAATTCAGTTGGCCAGAGGGGTTGGAGCTTTTTGCTAAGTGTTAAAAGGCATGTGCCTTAGTTCTCCATTTCGCAGGCACCTAAAATAATTAAAAAAAAAAATAGAATCTATTGTTCATTTCAAGGTGTATTCTACTGGCCATACTGTAAAATGAACATTCAGATCGTACATAGTTTTTTCAAGCTTTTCATTCATATTTACTGTGTGTATATGCATTTGGTAGAGCTTGGGGGTAGAGAGTGGGGGATGGGGAGAGAATTTTTACTAAAGAGTATTCTTTTCAATGCCATACTGGTAATAATCATGGCCAAAATGTTTCCACTTGAGATGGAATTACCTCCTCTACTAGGAAAGACTCGAATATATTCAGCTTGTGATTTTGCTCATGTAACACATTACTGGTTATCCAAACTGTTATGAAAACGCTTGAAAACGTTTATTATTTCATTCTCCTATTCTCATCTCAACGCATGATCTGAATCATTTGAATCTAACGCAGTTTTAAAAACTAGAGCTCGTGATCTATGACTTCCTCTTAATTTTTTTCTGGGTCTTTCTTTGCAAACTGCTTTCTCCATGTTCAGTCAGTTAGTTCTCTCCCTCCCTCCCTTCCTCATGCTTTTTCAAAAGAGGTGGTGGGGAAAAGGCGTCCATTATCTTTCCAGCTCTTTTGGCTGGGTTCTCTCCTCCCCTCCCCACGCTTTCAAGTCTTTTTCGAAGGTATCTACGGATTCCTTTTCCAAATGAACCGAGTCCTCTACGAGCGCGGTACGTGGGATTATTTCTTCCTTCCTCTAAGATTGTGGATTAGTCTTTATCAACTCTGGCGTCCATTGAACGTTCCGAGTGAATGAAGGCGCCGGTGCATTAAAATCCAGGCTGCCCACGAGAGGGAGCTCGACCTCGGCGGGAGGAGCGGACGCGGGCGAGGGACAAGGAGGGAGGGCTACTGCTTTCTTCTGAAGTCACGTACGGGAGAAGGCTTCTTCCAAAACGTGCAGCAGGCAGGCTCCTTCACAACTAATAACAAGCCTAATTAACGTTAACGTGAGCACCGTATAAGGCAAATTCTATCTGCAAGCTTGGCAAAGCGGCGCATCAACCTTGAACTTGAGCTCCCCCCCGGTTAGGGCGAAACCTGGGTTTGGGTGAAGGGTGGGGGGAGGGGGGAGGGAAGCGTGAGCGGGGGGCAGGGGGGCCGGAGGTGGGGAATGTAAGGAGGCAGTGCCAGGTTGTGCAATGCTGGCTGGAAGCTGCTTCTGGGGTTACAGAACACGCTGCAGGCGTCTGGCCAGGCTGTCTCAGGCGGAGCAGGTAATAGTACCGCCTCCTTCCCCCCCCCGTGGTGTGTTTCGAGTCGGCTGCACCCAATGACTGCTTCCTAGGAGACAGCCATTGTGCTTGGGCTCCTGCTAATGGATGAGATTGGCTCTGGCCCCACCCTCTCCGCCAGAGAGAGGCTAGGAACTTCTAAGCAGAGTTTCAATGAGGTATTTAGTGCCGACTGACCTGAGCATTTTCTGTGTTCTGTGGACCCAGGAAGAGAGTCTCCGACTATAGGTCTATAGGTCTGGGTCTCTTTGGATATTGCTTGTCACCTATGCACACAAACTATATAAACAAATAATGCAGAAGGTTGCATCCAACGAATATGCCCATTTGCATGGTGTAAAAGCAACTGTGAGAGACCTCGGGCATTGTGGGGGACTGGATCGAGAGCTGGCTTCAGGGGCCACCTCTGCCCTGGACTCAGGGCAACAAGCTTATTTTTTAATTTAATTTATTTATTTATTTATTTATTTGGAGTGCTGGTGATGTGTTACGTACTAGGGTAGACAAAGACAGCCCCTTCCCACCTGGGTTTCACGTTTTAATGGGGAGACAACCTGCCTACCAGTACAGAAAGGTAAAGCGTAAAATAGGGTACCCAAAAGCATTGGGGATACAAAGAAAAGCAAAAAAACCCTAAAATAGTTTCATCCCTGAACCCGAGGAGTTTACCATCTGTGGGAGGAGTCTGCGCCTAGGTAACTATGAATAAAGATTTACAGAGGGTAAATTGGAATACAAAGAAAGGGCAAAAACATTTCCTGCCCTCAGGGAGTTCACTATACAATAAACCTATCAATTGTAGAACCGGAGTAGATCTGCACTTATTTTTTTTAACCCTTACTTTAAGTCCTAAAATCAATACTGTGCTTAGGTTCCGAGGCAGAAGGGCTAGACCATGGGATTTAAGTGACTTAGACAGCTGGGGAGTGTCTGAGGTCATATTTGAACCCAGGATAGCCCCCCTCACCCCTCTTCTCAATCCACTGAGCCACCTAGCTGGCCTCCTGATCTGCCACTGATAAAGACTGTTTGCTCATCCCGCATTTCATATACTAATGATATGACAGATCTAGCCCCCTGCCCTACATTTCTTGGAACCCTGGGCTATCTTGACATATCTTGGGAGTCCCCCAGGGAGAAAAGTCTCTCTAAGGATGTATCTTTGTAGTCTTTCTTTAATTTATAATATTAGAGAGGTTTTCTTGTCCTATTGAAGAATTCAGTGACTTGCCTAGGGTCACACAGCCCATATTTGTTGGAGCTGGAATTTGAATTTAGGTCCTCCTGATGCTGATGAGGTGGGTATCTTTTCATTGTGCCAGATTGCCTTTCAGATGTGTGTGTGTCTGCCTTGGTGTGTCTGTGTAGGTGGGTATATATACCATGGAGTGGGAGGATGACTAATAAAACATTTTTTTTTTCTCAAGTGGAAGATAAGATTAAGAGCCAGAAGACTGATACATTTTTGTATGTGTATCCTCTATGCCTAGTATGGGGCAAATGCTTGATAAATGTTTGTTGGTGGGTTGAAAAAATAAACATCTAGAAATATCTCCAACTTCCTTCTGCCTCAGGTCTCTCCAATTTAGAGAGTTGCCTGGAGGGCTACAGAGATAAATAGCTTGCTCAGAGCCAATTTGGCAGATTTGAGATTTGAACCCTCATCTTTGCTATTGGGAAGGTGAACGAACTATTTATTATACTACTTCTCTTTCAACATGTATAATAGTGTGAGAATTTAACACAAAGTGTACCCTTCTTTGCTTTTTTTAAAAGGAAAGT
>NC_058132.1:552624099-552705707 GCF_016433145.1 Gracilinanus agilis | reverse complement strand
GGGGGGCCGGAGGTGGGGAATGTAAGGAGGCAGTGCCAGGTTGTGCAATGCTGGCTGGAAGCTGCTTCTGGGGTTACAGAACACGCTGCAGGCGTCTGGCCAGGCTGTCTCAGGCGGAGCAGGTAATAGTACCGCCTCCTTCCCCCCCCCCCCCCCCGTGGTGTGTTTCGAGTCGGCTGCACCCAATGACTGCTTCCTAGGAGACAGCCATTGTGCTTGGGCTCCTGCTAATGGATGAGATTGGCTCTGGCCCCACCCTCTCCGCCAGAGAGAGGCTAGGAACTTCTAAGCAGAGTTTCAATGAGGTATTTAGTGCCGACTGACCTGAGCATTTTCTGTGTTCTGTGGACCCAGGAAGAGAGTCTCCGACTATAGGTCTATAGGTCTGGGTCTCTTTGGATATTGCTTGTCACCTATGCACACAAACTATATAAACAAATAATGCAGAAGGTTGCATCCAACGAATATGCCCATTTGCATGGTGTAAAAGCAACTGTGAGAGACCTCGGGCATTGTGGGGGACTGGATCGAGAGCTGGCTTCAGGGGCCACCTCTGCCCTGGACTCAGGGCAACAAGCTTATTTTTTAATTTAATTTATTTATTTATTTATTTATTTGGAGTGCTGGTGATGTGTTACGTACTAGGGTAGACAAAGACAGCCCCTTCCCACCTGGGTTTCACGTTTTAATGGGGAGACAACCTGCCTACCAGTACAGAAAGGTAAAGCGTAAAATAGGGTACCCAAAAGCATTGGGGATACAAAGAAAAGCAAAAAAACCCTAAAATAGTTTCATCCCTGAACCCGAGGAGTTTACCATCTGTGGGAGGAGTCTGCGCCTAGGTAACTATGAATAAAGATTTACAGAGGGTAAATTGGAATACAAAGAAAGGGCAAAAACATTTCCTGCCCTCAGGGAGTTCACTATACAATAAACCTATCAATTGTAGAACCGGAGTAGATCTGCACTTATTTTTTTTAACCCTTACTTTAAGTCCTAAAATCAATACTGTGCTTAGGTTCCGAGGCAGAAGGGCTAGACCATGGGATTTAAGTGACTTAGACAGCTGGGGAGTGTCTGAGGTCATATTTGAACCCAGGATAGCCCCCCTCACCCCTCTTCTCAATCCACTGAGCCACCTAGCTGGCCTCCTGATCTGCCACTGATAAAGACTGTTTGCTCATCCCGCATTTCATATACTAATGATATGACAGATCTAGCCCCCTGCCCTACATTTCTTGGAACCCTGGGCTATCTTGACATATCTTGGGAGTCCCCCAGGGAGAAAAGTCTCTCTAAGGATGTATCTTTGTAGTCTTTCTTTAATTTATAATATTAGAGAGGTTTTCTTGTCCTATTGAAGAATTCAGTGACTTGCCTAGGGTCACACAGCCCATATTTGTTGGAGCTGGAATTTGAATTTAGGTCCTCCTGATGCTGATGAGGTGGGTATCTTTTCATTGTGCCAGATTGCCTTTCAGATGTGTGTGTGTCTGCCTTGGTGTGTCTGTGTAGGTGGGTATATATACCATGGAGTGGGAGGATGACTAATAAAACATTTTTTTTTTCTCAAGTGGAAGATAAGATTAAGAGCCAGAAGACTGATACATTTTTGTATGTGTATCCTCTATGCCTAGTATGGGGCAAATGCTTGATAAATGTTTGTTGGTGGGTTGAAAAAATAAACATCTAGAAATATCTCCAACTTCCTTCTGCCTCAGGTCTCTCCAATTTAGAGAGTTGCCTGGAGGGCTACAGAGATAAATAGCTTGCTCAGAGCCAATTTGGCAGATTTGAGATTTGAACCCTCATCTTTGCTATTGGGAAGGTGAACGAACTATTTATTATACTACTTCTCTTTCAACATGTATAATAGTGTGAGAATTTAACACAAAGTGTACCCTTCTTTGCTTTTTTTAAAAGGAAAGTTTCCTTTTGAATTTAAAAATCCATTTCAAAAAGAATGCTCTCCACCACCAGAGAAAGAACTGTTGGAGTACAAATGTGCAGATGGAAGCATATGATTTATCACTTGTTTATTTGGGTATATGTTTTAGGGTTTTGGTTTTATAAGATTATTTCCTTACAAAAATGAGTAATATGGAAATATGTTTTGCGTGATAATACATGTATAACCCAGATTGAATCTCTTGCCAGCACTGGGAGTGGGGAGGAAAGAAAGGAGACAGACAATCTGGATTATATAACTTTGGAAAACTCATGTGGAAATTTGTTATTAAAATAAGTGCAAATAAAATAAAAGTTTAGTTCCAAAACAAAAAATTCATTTCAGTTTCATCCCCACCTTTGATTGGATTAAAAATAAGACCTTAGTCTTATGTGGAAAAGGAGAAGAGCACTTTGGGCAGAAGCCTCAAGGCTCCTGGGCATCCCAGAAAGTGCTTGCCTCTCATCCCACGTGTGTCCTTGTGTCTGGAAGGACCTGGACTGAGGTCAAGTCTGTCCGAGGAGGGAGACCCAGAAAAAGGAATGTTTGGGGAGTATACCTTAGGATCCAGGAAGCTCTGGCCTCTTTCTGGCCCAGGTGAGCAAAGGGAAGGTGTTTGGCCAGCCATGTGGCTATGTGCCATTTCTTTCTCCGATTCTCTTTCTACTGTTCAAGAAATAATAACTTAATATACAGTCTCCAGAGAAATTTAATCTTAACAATAGATGGTATCTAATAATTATTTTAGTTCAATTGTACTCCTCCTGAAGTATGAGAGAGAAGACATTCAGCATTGTGGGTGGAAGTTTGTGGACAGATGGGGAGGATGGGACAAATGGACAACAAAACTAACCATGCTGGAGAAGACCCTTCTGTGAGTTGAGGAAATCAAGAATTTCAATAAAATGAAGAAAAAATTGATAAAAAGGAGAAACACTGGATCCTATTTAGAGCTAGAAGGAACCGTGTTGCTGAAATTTTGAGCTTTTTCTTTTGTAGAACTTCTAAATAAAGTTGGCATACCTTTGAAAATTGATGGATTCTACTTATTTAGATCATGAAACACCACAGTAAGTTTTATAAAATATTAAAATAGTTGGACTAACCATCTCCTATTAAAAGATGAAAGTTTTAATTCATAACTCTAAGAAATAAATGGTAGTTCATGACAGAAAAGGCTATCCACTCCCCTAGAAGGAACTGACAGGGTCTGAATGCAGACTAATGCATACCATTCTTTATTTCCTCCATGAAATTTTCTCTAGTGTAAGTGATATGTACTTTTTTCACAACATGACAAACATGGAAATACTATATGATAACACATGTACAACCTATATCATATTAGCTGATCTCTTGGGGAGGGAGGAGTGGGAGAAAGGGAGAGAACATGGATCACGAAAATCAGAAAATGATTATTAAAAATTGTATTAACATGTAAAATATTTTAAAAAGAAATATAGAAAAAAGAATCACACAAAATATCCATTTTGTATTATTTGTGAAGAAATAGTACTATCTTGGATGTGTTTGTATGAGAGAGAGGGAGAGAGAAAATTAAGATTGTATGGATAAATAAAAATAAGTCTGAGAGTCAACCACATAAATTGATATTGAAAACCACTATCCCTGAATCATCTTTTTTCTTTCAAGGAAGTTGAGTTGTTTGGTCAGCGCTCATAATCATGATAAATTCTCCTTCTGTATCCCATCTTAAATCTTGTATGCTGTTAAAGTGCCCAGAAATCACAAGTCCTCTAATCCATTCTTTCAATTCAGCTGTATTTTTAAAAAATTAAATTTTCTTTTATTTTCTCCAATTACATGTAAAAACAGTTTCCAACATTTTTCAAAGAATATTGAGTCTCGAATTCCCTCCCTCCCTTCCCTCATGCCCCTTATCGAAATGGCAGGCAATCTCATATAGATTTTATATGTTCAATTATGTAAAACATTTCCCCATATGAATCCTTTTGTGTAAAGAAACTCAAATAAAAAAACAAATTTAAGAAAGTGAAAAAAGTTTTCTTTAGTCTGGATTCAGTCTCTCATTTTTCCCTCCTCTGGAAGTAGATACAGATGGCATTTTCATCATGAGGCTTTTGGGATAGTTTTGGAGAATTGCTGAGAATAGCTGTTATTCACAGTTATTCATTCTAAAGTATTCCTGTCACTGTGTACAATGTTCACCTGTTTCTGTTTATTTCACTCTACTTCAGTTTAAGTAAATCTTTCCAGGTTTTTCTGAGCTCTTCCTGCTTGACATTTCTTATAGCCCAATAGTATTCCATTACAACTCTATACTATAACTTATTTAGCCATTCTCCAGTTGATGGGTATCCCCTCATTCTCAAAATCTTTGCCCCCCCACCAAAGAGCTGCTTTAGTTTTGTGCGTATAGGTCCTCCCCACCACCACCTTTTTTTAATCTCTTTGTGATACACACCTAGTAATGTATTGTTGGGTCAAAGGGTATTTACTGTTTTATGGTCCTTTGGGCATAGGTCCAAATTGCTCCCCTGAATGACTGAATCATTTTACAACTCCCCTTACAGGATATTAGTGTTTCAATTTTCCCATATTCCCTCCAGATTTTGTCATTTTTCCTTTTCTGTAATAATAGTCAATCTGATAGGCATGCAGTGGTACCTCAGAGTTGTTTTAATTTGCATTTCTCTTAATTAATAATGATTTAGGGAATTTTTTTGTATGACTATAGAGAACTTAAATTACTTTTTTTTAAATTACCTGTTCATATCCTTTCACCATTTATCAATTGGGAAATGAATTCTATTATTATATATTCAGTTCATTTCTCTATGTATTTGAGAAATGACACCTTTATTGGAGAGATCTGTAAAAAAAATTTGCACCTTGTATTAATTTCCATCCTATTTCCCCCCCTGTTTAGTTTCTGACACTCACCTCATACAATTTTCCCTCTTTTCTATCAGCCCTGCCCTACTTCTATTATCTCCTTCCCCTCCTACTTTCCTGTAGCATGATAGCTTTCTATAACCAATTGATTGTGTATTTTTTTCCCTCATTGAGCCAATTCTGATGAGAGTAAGGTTCACAGGCTTTCCTCATCACCTCCCCATCTTCCCTCCCACTGTGAATGCTCTTTCATGCTTCTTTTATGTGATAATTTGTCCCATTCTAGTTTTCTTCCTCTTCCAATCCATTCCTCTTTTTCATCTCTTAAATTTATTTTATTTTTTATATCATTCTATCATATTCAACTCATACTCCGGCCCTCTGTCTATGTATACTCCATCTAACTGTGCTCATAATGACAAAGTTTTATGAAGGATTTTTATAAAGGATTATAAGAATCGCCTCCCCATTTGGGAATGTGTACAGTTTAATCTTATTGAATGCTTTGATTTCTCTTTCCTGTTTATCTTTTTATGCTTCTCTTGAGCCTATTATTTGAGAGCTAAATTTTCCATTTAGCTCCAGTCTTTTCATCGGAAGTATCTGAAAGTCCTCTATTTCACTGAATACCCATTTTTTCCCCCTGAAGGATTATGCTTAGTTTTTTTTAGGTAAGTGATTCTTGGTTAAGTCCTAGCTCCTCTGTCCTCTGGAATATCATATTCTAGGCCCTCTTATCCTTTAATGTACCTGCTAAATCTTGTGTTATCCTCACCGTGACACAATGATATTTGAATTTTTTTCTTTTTGGCTGCTTGCAATATATTCTCCTTGAACTGGGAGTTATGGAATTCGGCTATAATATTCATGGAAGTTACCCTTTTTGGATTTCTTTTAGGAGGTGATTAGTAGATTCTTTCAATTTCTATTTTGTCTGCTAATTCTAGAATATCAGGGTAGTTTTCTTTGACATTTTCTTGAAAGATGACATCTAAGCTCTTTTTTTAATCATAGGTATGGGTAGTTCAGTTATTCTTAGATTCTTTCTCCTGGACTTATCTTCCAGATCAGTTGTTTTTCCAATGAGATATATCATATTTTCTTCTAGTTTTTCATTCTTATGACTTTGATTGTTTCTTTTTTTTTTAAAACCCTTATCTTCAGTCTTGGAGTCAATACTGTGTATTGGCTCCAAGTCAGAAGAGTGGTAAGGGCTAGGCAATGGGGGTTAAGTGACTTGCCCAGGGTCACACAGCTAGGAAGTATCTGAGGCCGGATTTGAACCTAGGACCTCCCATTTCTAGACCTGGCTCTCAATCCACTGAGCCACCCAGCTGCCTCCCCCCCCCCCCCCAATTGTTTCTTGATGTTTCATGGAATCATTAGTTTCTACTTGCCCAATTCTAATTTTTAAAGCATGATTTTCTTGAGTGAGCTTTTATACTTCCTTTTCCATTTGGTCAATTCTATTTTGTAAGTAGTTCTTTTCCTCTGTGAATTTGTGTACCTCTTTTTCCATATGATCAGTTCTGTCTTTCCAGAAGTTTTTGTCGTCAATGAATTTTTGTGTATCTTTTTTCCATTTGGCTAATTATTCTTTTTAAGGAGTTCTTTTCATTGGATTTTTGTGTCTCATTAATTGGTGTATTCTGGTTTTTTTTAAACATTAATTTCTTCAGAATTTTTTTGTGCTTCTTTTAACCAAGATGTTGACTCTTTTTTTTTCATGATTTCCCTGTTTCATTCTCATTTCTTTTCCCAGTTTTTTTCTTTGATCTCCTTTTTGACTTAGAAAATACTTTTTGACCTTCTTCATGAATTCTTTTTGGGCTTGAGAGCAGTTAATATTTTTCTTAGACACTTTGGATGCAGCACTAAGACTTAATTATCTTCTTCTGAGTTCAAGTCTTCCCTGTCACTGAATAACTTTCTGCATTGAGTTTCTTTTTTTGTTATTTGTTCATTTTCCTACCTTTTTTCTTTCAATAAAAAAACAAAACTGTTCTTAGACTGTAATTTTTTTTTCCATCAGAAGCCAAGAAAATCATGATTTTATCCATTGAGGCAGATAACTGTCTCATTAGCTGCTGAATCTCATCATCTGTATAAAATGAAGGCTACCAATGAACAGCATTTACCCATTTTTCATGACCAGCTAACACTTTCTCCAGGGCAACAACATATGTTGTCTCTTCACTTTTCATTTTTCAGAGAAAAAGTATTTTTCTTCAACTTTATAACATCATCTTCTTAAATCTCTAAGGAGATTTTACATACAACTTTTGGATTCTTATCAGTCCAAAAAAAAAAAAAAAGAAAGAAAAGATTCCCCTCCCCCCAAATGTCCAAAGACCAAAAGCATTTTGTGAAACTGATCATTCTGCTATACATACAAATGAATTTTTCAGTCATCACCCCCATAAACTAGAATTGGTATGTTAGCATTAGTTAAAGAGAATAATAACATATCCAAAATAAACTCACTTCCAAAATGCAAGCAGACCTCCTTGGACCACACTCATGCTGTAGAATCAGAAGTTACATAAACTATAAGTGAACTTAATTTTATATCTGATGCCTAATTCAAGTAAAGAACAAGGATAGCTGTATTGATAAGATCGCCAAATAAGATAGTATTGATGAAAAAGAGAAATGGTCCAGGATAGGCCCTCAAGGGGATCAATTAAGGTCAATGGATATGACCTGGATAAACACACACACACACACACACACACACACACAATTATGTTCAACTTTTGAATATAAAGAAAAATATTGCATGGGCTATCTATTACAGCCCATATAATCTAATGGGAAGGCAGACAAGTATACAAATAAGTGATAGAGAGGAGAGTAAAGTTAGGTCTAGACAAGGAGTTATCAATCAATCAGTTAATCAACATTTATGATGTGCTAGTCAATGAGTACCCAGGTGCTAGGGGCCCAAATAGGAAAGTGAAACTTTTATAAGTAAGATTCTAAATGGTTTATGTTTTTATTAGCTTTGAGAAATTTGAGGTTCTATGTTGAAAGAATAAGATCAGGTAATTGCTAAAAAAATTCTCCTCAATTTAATTCCAGTGGCTCTCTTTTACCTCTACAATCATAAACTATTTTTCATTTAAATATCTTCAAAAACTAGCTCCAACGTATTTTCCCAACCTTCTTATAGTATACTCTTCACACACTCTTCAGGTCAGCCAAATTGACCTTCTGCCCTCTTGCTGTTCTTCACATAGAACATTGCATCTTCCTTCTACCATTCATTTGCTCAGGCTGTCCCCCTGATTCCTAGAATACAGTTCCTTCTTCCTGCCACCACTTAAAACCTCTTTTATTTTATTCAAATTTCAACTCAAGGAACTTCTTCTATATGAAATCTTTCCTGATTCCTCCAGAAGTCCTTAGTGAATAGACAATGTGCTCTATATATAATTCTGGGAAAACTCTTTCTTGGGTTTTAGTTTCCTCACAGCCTGAGCTTTTAGGCTCCCTTCAGCTTTAAGTCTATGATTCTGTGAAGTCCGCTGGACGTTGGTTTCCTTACATAAAATGACAGACTTGGACTATAGGTCTTTTAAAATCCTTTTCTGCTCTAAATCTGTCATCCCTAGTATAGATGAGAGGGAAAGATGAAGGGAATGAGAGAGAGTAATTGTAGAATTTGAAGGAACCTTTCATAAAGGAGATAGTATCTGAATTTGTATATAGAATTCATTTAATAAATACTTGTAGAATTGAATTCTCCTTATCCTGAGTGTCTTATGGAAATAGAAGTAGTATGCCCTGAACTTCAAAGTTCTACTTCAATTGATTGTAGAGATGGAACAGGGATCCCATTGCTTCCAAGATTATTACAGCATAGATCCCTTTAATTCTACTGATCATCATTCTGTAATATCTCATGGTTCACTGTTTCTGCTAATAGGGGAGGGTAAAAGTAGGAAAATCCAAGAGGCTTTGCTGGATTCAGAATCTTTGGGGTAGGGAAGTTTACTTTTGAGACTGTGTATATAGTAATAATAGTAATATATATTTATATATACATACATATATAATATTATATAAGGAACAAGATGCTCTTAACAACCAGTCGTAGTCATTACGGTGAGTTAACCCTTCTCTGCGTACATAGCATTTACAGAATTATAACTCTTTTGGGAAATGGACTTCAGAAGTTAATTCTTGGGGCAGCTAAGTGGCTCAGTGGATAGAGAACTGTATAGTTAGAAAAAAATCTTGAACCCTTGGACTCCATCTCCCAGAATTCTTTCTTCACGCCAAAATTTCTTTTCCCTTTTTGTTTACTTGGGTCTTTATGTTATTATTTATATAGTTCTGTAACTCCTCCCTTGCACTCTCTCTTCTTTTGCCTCTGGGGCTGGGAAAGGTGACTTTTGACTTAGGCTTTTATTTCTTTTACTTCAAGTTATTAACAAATCTTATTAAATATAATACTTGGAATATTGGATATTAATTTTGAAGCTTACGTTTATGGCAACCACGAAGGGATTTAATGTAGAAATGAGTGGCTTCCTTGTACTTCTCCTCTTTGAAATTCAAGTTGCCAATTCAGACATAAGCTTTGACAATCTGCCAATAGTCCTCCCAATTCTCTCTCCTCACCTCAATGCCTTCTCACAAAATTCCTTTTTCCATTTTGTTTACCTAGGTCTTTACATTATTATTTATATGATTCTGTAACTCCTCCCTTGCATTCTCTTTTCTTCCACATGTGGGGCTGGGAAAGGTGGTTTTGGACTTAGGCTTTTATTTTTATTTTTTATTTCTTTTACTTCAAGTTATTAACAAATCTTATTAAATATAATACTTGGAATATTAGATATTAATTTTGAAGCTTACAGAACCAGGCCTAGAGATGAAGGTCCTGGGTTCAAATGTGATTTCAGACACTTCCTAGATTTGTGACCCTGGGCAAGTAATTTAATCCCAGTTCCCTAGTCCTTATCACTCTTCCCTCTTGGAACTGATACTTAATATGGTTCTGGGCCAATAGGTAAGTATTTTTAAAAAAGGGTAAATTCTTTCACTTGAATAAGAGTACTATATCCCTTTTTTATAGCCCTTTTTGTCAATCTGTCTTTCTAGACATTTCCTATTATTTACTGCACAAAATTCAAAGACCTGACAATTTAATTCCCTCCTTTTTCCATTCAAGATCTATTCAGAGCTCATCCCAAGTACTACTTCCTATTGGAGATTTTTCTTTTTTTTTTTTTTTTTAAAAACCCTTACCTTCTTTCTTGGAGTCAATACTGTATATTGGCTCCAAGGTAGAAGAGTGGTAAGGTTAGGCAATGGAGGTCAAGTGACTTGCCCAGGGTCACACAGCTGGGAAGTATCGGATTTGAACCTAGGACCTCCCGTCTCTAGGCCTGACTCTCAATCCACTGAGCCACCCAGCTGCTCCCTATTGGAGATTTTTCTGATCCCACCACCCTCCATTGTTGGCGTTCCTGTTCCAAACAACTCTGGTTTAAGTTTATGTACATTTTGCATTTGTATTTTATGTAAGTATTATTTTTCCTAGCATAATGTTCATTCTTTGAGGGTAAGGCCTATTAAAAAAATTATATTATATACCAAGTACCTAGCACAGTACCTGGCAGTTAATAAACGTTTGTTGAATTGAAATGTTAGACTGGAGCATGCTTATTCCACAAGTTAATTAAACATCTTTCATTTATTATGCTTTCTTTTTTTTATAAAGCATTTATAAATACTTTTATTTATTATCATAAATTATGACTTTTGCAACATATAAATGAATATACACATTCAAAATGATATAACATTTTAAAATAATATTAAAATAATAAATAAAAAATTATACATACAGAATGTCCCAAAAGTCATATTGCAGGTTTTTTTTTTATTAAATTAAATTAAATTAAGTTAAATTTAATTTAATTAAAACCATACTAAGATTTTGGGGACACATACACATGCATTCAGTTTTGGGATACAGTACCCATTATAACTGGATACTGGCCAATGAGGCCACCACTTTTGTGTATGCCTACAGTGCTCTACTGATAAGATCCCTATCCTTACTTGGAAAACCGCAGGCATTCTGAAATTGGTTCAAGTCTGCTAACCATGAAGATGAAGAAGAGGCTTTTTGACTGACCGTGAAACTAGAATTAGGGTATCTTCAAAAGTCACTAACTGTTGTCCAGAGCAAATCATCAGTCCAACTGCTTCCTACCTGATATGTTGTAGTTAAAGAAGAAAGATGATGCTCTAAAGCAGTGGTTCCCAAACTTTTTTGGCCTGCCACCCCCTTTCCAGAAAAAATATTACTTAGATCCCTGGAAATTAATTTTTTAAAAATTGAATAGCAATTGATAGGAAAGATAAATGCATCTCTGGCCATCACCGCCTTCCTGGATTGCTGCAGCACCCACCAGGGGGCGGTGGCGCCCACTTTGGGAATCACTGCTCTAAAGGGAGAATTATGAAGTCTTCCCTATGTGCTCTTGACATGTGGCTCAGAAAGATGGATCTCTGCTTTTTTGTCTTTTGACAGGGAGTTTGTATACCTCCCTCTCTTATTGGGAAAAATGCTTGTATGCCATCTGTTCTTTCTAAATCTTCAAAGTAAATACCCCTTCCAGTTAATCAATTTTAATTGTTTTAATGGAATTGGGGCACTGGTCACTGATAGCTAAGGGAAGGGGCACCTCCAGAGTAGGATCTCAAGCAGGGAAGAATCACCCCAACTTTCAGGGGTACCTCTAGAATCCTAAAGGCAAGATGTGACAGGATCATCCCTTCCAGAGCGAGACCACAAACTCTGCCTTGTTCCCTGATATGTTACTTCTCTTCTCTTCTGTGTTTCCATTCCTGTTTGGTTGCTTTGTAGATAACCTAAGAATACCCGTTTCCTTCCTTGTTCTCCTTATCCATTTCCTCCGGCTACTAAAACTGGACAAAGCGCAATCCATACATTGACATTCTTCTGAAGCCTCCCTAATGGAGGGTAGCGGGTCACAGACGATTAGAGTAGTGGAAGCATTCAGCTACTGTACAAACAGAACGCTGGGCGCTCCCCATTAAGCACCACTGGATCAATAAGGCAGAGAGAGCTGAATCAGGACCTTTGGGAGGGCAGCTCTCCACCTAATTCCTTTGAAACATGGTGCTGGTTGGTTTAGAATCTTTTTACTGAAACTAAGTTAAAAGAACAAAAACAAACAGTAACCACAGTTATAGGCTGGTTTAAATGAGTATTATGTTTATTTACATATTGAATACATATTTAATTTGTTAGTTCACATTGGTAGGAATTTTATTGAAGCTACTGTAATTCTTTGTTGATATTTCAAGTCATTCTATAAACATGGTTACTGGGGCAGGTAGATGGCTTCGTGGATAGGGAGCCAAGCCTGGAAGATGACTGGTCCTGGGTTCAAGTGCAATCTCAGATGCTTCCTCGCTGTGTGACCTTGGGCAAATCACTTATCCCCAACTACCTAGCCCTCTTCTACCTTGGAACTGATACCGATTCTAAAACAGAAGGGAAAGATAAAAAAAACCCATCATTTTTGTCCTCCTGGAACGGTAATTTTGGGATGTCAATGGACCTGGGATTTGAACAAAAGACACAGATTTTTGATTTCTTCGTGTAGAAAATGTCTCACTTGAATCCTTGCACAGAGAAACACTCTATAAATGCTTATTGAATCAGTATATTGAATGAATAAACAAATGGAATACCATGCTATTGATGATATCACATACAATATCAGTGATGTAATTGAAAACCAGAATTTTTCTAGAATAATGCTTTTCATGGAGGCAAAAATAAAAGGAAAAGGTCAGAATATTATTACTTTAAAATGATGAATTTACCACTATGTTTGTAGAATGACCTGAGAAGTAAATGGATGGCAATATATTAGTTTCATTTCTCTTTGGAACCAAAAGAAAATGAACAAAGTATGAAAAAAAGAAACTTTTATGAAACTATATATCATATGTAATAGGAATGAAAGCTAGAGGCAAAAATAATTCTTAAATTGCCTAATGAAGAAATTATGGAAATGGATGGATGGATGGGGTGCAACTAATACAGTTTTATTTGTACTTTGCTGACTTTATTCCTCTGAAAACTGAATGAGAGTCGAGAGAGAATAGAGAAAGTAGATATTACCTCACAATATCAATTTAGCAGATAAGCCCTTTGGTAATTCACTTGGGCAAATTCTCAAAATAGCTTCAATCAAGTTTCCAAATGAGGGGGTACAATTTTGACTTCCTGAAATCATCATAGCTAGATAGCCTCGCTGTGTATTTTAGTCATACCCTGTACAACTTTATGAGAATTTCCAAAATGACAAACCTGGCTTCTTGTTTTTCTCTTTCCTAACCCAATTGTTCTAAGTACCATATAAATCCTACTAATAATATTACCTCAATCCCAAGCTCTGGAATCACTGTGACCCCTAAACAGTGAACCTGTAGTGACCCAAGAATTTATAAATGAAGATATATCATCGTCAAGTCAGTTGTATACTGGCTTTGCTTTGATTCTTGCACCTTGATTCTAAGAATAAAGTTTTTTGCTGGTTCTTTCCTAAAAGTTCCTCAACTTGGATCTCTTATTCTCATTTTCATTGTTTTAAAATGAACTTTATCTTTTTCTCAACTGTAAACTGAAAGAATATTTCAGGATTCACATCAGAACACAAGGAGAATTTTATGAGACCTTAAATATTTTGCTTTTTTTTTTTTTTTTTTTTTTAAACCCTAACCTTCCCTCTTGGTGTTAATACTGTGTATTGGCTCCAAAGCAGAAGAATGATAAGGGCTAGGCAATGGGGGTTAAGTGACTTGCCCAGGGTCACCGCTGGGAAGTGTCTGAGGCCAGATTTGAGCCTAGGACCTCCCATCTCTAGGCCTGGCTCTTAATCCACTGAGCTACCCAGCTGCCCCAATACTTGCTTTAAAAAAAAAAAAAAAAAGCATATAACACATTCCACATGCTATTTTCTTTACTATCCTGCTTGTCTACATTTCCTTCCAAACTTTCTTTAGTTCTCTTATATGTTTTCTAAAAAAAAGTTTCAATGCTCCCTTTTTTACATTACTAATGCTACTATTCCATATTCCCAATCCCCCCTCTTTCATTTAAAAAATGAGGAAAAAATGTGTAACAATCATGGACAAGCAAAAATGAATCCACACTATGGCCATATCCCAAATTGTGTGTTGCTTTATCCAGTTTGAATCCATCAGCTTTTTACTGGGTGATGGAGAAGAAGCAACCTCATAGGTGTTTTATAGATATGGTTGGTCAATGAATTGATCAATTCAGTCTTTCAAAATTGTTTTTCTTTAAAATGTTGCTTTTGTATAAATTGTTTTCTTGATTCTGCTTACTTCACTCATCATTAGTTCATGCTATTTAAGGTTCTCTTCTAACATCTTTGTAATTTCATATAAATGCAATAATTTTCCATTACACTTTTATCTTATTCTCATCATTTGGATCCTTGCTTTATTTTTTCTTGCCTAAACTTCTTTAATAGTAATTTGTTCCTTGTCCTTATTACCCTGAGACCAGGGGATCTGCCTTTCAATTCTTTCTAGGTGAAGACTGAAGTTTCTGTGGTTCTGGCTGCTCTCAGATTCTCTGAAGGGGATTACTTGCCTCCCTTAATTTGTTTGCTGACTGATGACCTTGATACTAAGTCCTGTCCATCCAAATTCTAGGTCACCCATCTGTAATCTACTTTTCAGAGGCCTTGATACTCATCACCCAGTCTATCTGGTTTCCTCCTAACACCCACTCCAGAGACCTTTCTGGGTGGGCAGCATCCCTCTGGTTTTGTTTATCTAACTAGTCCTACTCTGGCCTTAATCTGGCTCACTTTCAGTTCTTTTGTACCCTCCAGTTTTTGGAATCCCCAAATTTGCCCTTGGGGGAAGTCCCAGACTGACCTTGTCTGGAGACTGAACAATAGACCTTAAGATACTTAATGATCCCAGTTTAGATAAGATTAGTGTGCAATCTAGTCTTGGGTACCCTTTTGGTCTTAGAAGTTTATCCCTATTAATCAGAGACCCCTCCCTGGTGGACCAGCCCCAGGCTGGAAACATCTTTTTATATCCTCAGGATTCCTCATTTCCTTGTATCTTCCCTGCCCTTTGTTCCCCAAAAGGTATATAAGACCCCAAGCTCTGTGACCTTAGAAGAATTATCTTTGGTGGTGCATTCTCCCAGAGACACTGTTCCTAGAGCCCCAGAGCTTTGGCTCTGTGTAGTGGTGGAATATTGAGCACTATCTTTTATCCTGATTAAAGATTTGATCTTTCTAACTTACTTTAGTGGTTCCATGTTGATACCTCTATGTAGCATAAAAATGGTTGGTTGGAGCTGGGTCATATGAAATACTTTAATTAATGTAAAAAGAGGAATGTTAAAAAAAAATAAGGTCCACACATCTGATAGTAAATCTTTTAAACAGCTCAAAATCATTCTAGAAATTTATTCCTTCGGCTCTTTAAGTAATTTGATGGTCACTCATATAGTAAATACTAAGATTGGGATTTGAACCCGGGTTTTTTGGATCCAAATTCAGTTTTTTTTCCCCATTATACTATTATTTTCTATCTCATGACATCATGCACTCAAGGTTTGTAGTCTTCTGGAAATAAAAATGTTACAACTTGATTTTCTTTCTATTATTTCCTATCTCAGGACATCATGCACTGACGTTTGTTGCCTTCTGGAAATAAAAATGTTACAATTTAATTTTCTTTGTTGGTAGCATTTGGAATCAGTACTTCTTTAGCCATTAAAAAGAAATCAGATTTGTTAATGGGTATATTTGGTGTCCATGGTGAATGTTTTTCTTGTTATTTTTATTTGAGCTTATGTAGGAATAAAATATATTGATTCAGAAAAGGTTTTAATGACTGTGATTTGCTATATTCAGCTATTAATAATCAGTATTTCCTTAGAAACTTCAACCTTTTATTGATTTTTGGCTTTTACATGTGACCCTCAGAAAAAGACAATTCATTTAAGGGGAGAAGGGACCTGTTTAGCTGATGTGGACATTACTAACTGGAATTAGTTGGCCAAGAAATTTGTAGACTTGAGAAATTTAAGCCTCTAATTCAGTTGTACATGGCCATAGGTTTCTTATTAATGCTTTAGCACTGAATTTAATTGTAGTTCTCAGGGGAGAAATCCTGGGACCCTGAAATTATATTGAGACCATTAACCCTGTTATTACAAAAATGCTGTCTTCCCCCCAAAACCCAAACCAAAACAGAAATAATGTAAATACCTGTTTTTGTGGATTTATGTTTGTTAAAGGTTGTACCAGAATGTACAAAATAATAGCAGTGATATTTTCTTTGTTCATGACTCTTTGGGCTCAGATGGTATTACACAGATGAAAGAAAAAAAATCACTCAAAATAAGAAATTGTATACCTTTTTATTGTTGTTCAGTCGTGTCCAAATCTTTATGATCCCATTTGGGTTTTCTTGGCAGAGATAACTAGTGTGGTTTGCCATTTCCTTTTCCAGTTCATTTTACAGATAAAGAATTGAAGCAAGTAGGGTTAAAGTGATTTGCCCAGGGTCACACAGCTGCATTTGAACTCAGGAAAATGAATCTTCCTGATTTCAGACTCTGTACTCTATTCACTATGATGTATAACTGCCCACATATATTTGCCTGGTAGATATAAATTTGGGGATAGTATTTATTAGTAGATACCGTGTTGTACTTGAAACTTTAATCTTGTCCCCAACAGTTTGCAACTCTGTGAGTATGGACAATTCATTTAGGATCTTCAACCTCCTATTTCCTCATTAAAAAAAAAAATTAAACTCTTACCTTCCATCTTGGAATTAATACATGGAAATACCATGTATTAATTCCAAGGAAGAAGAGTAGTAAGGGATAGGCAATGGGGGTTAAGTGACTTGCCCAAGGTCACATAGCTAGGATGTTTCTGAGGTCAGATTTGAACCCAGGACCTCATGTCTCTGGGCCTGGTTCTCAATCCACTGAGCCACCTAAGCTACCTCCCTCCCTACCCCCCCCCCCCTTTTTGTCATTTAAAAAATGTATGGACTAGTCTTGACTAGATGACACCTAGGGTCCCCTCCAATTCTAAATCTATGATCTTATGGCAGGATATTATTTCTCTTTGTATCACCTGGTGCTTTGCATAGTGTAGGTCCTTACAAAGGCTGAGGGGGCAACTGGGTAGCTCAGTGGACTGAGAGCCAGGCCTATAGACGGGAGGTCATAAGTTAATTCTTCCCCCTTGTCTATTATTATCTAATATTCACTTGATCTAGGTTCCATGGAGTAGCACTGCTGAATCCAAACCGGTAGCCTGCCTCTGTGTCTTCGGAGCAGTATGATGGAGTTTTTAGGAATGGTGTGTTTGCCTCTGGAGAAAGTTCCCTCCGTGTACGACTGACCTGCACTTATTAAGAGACTGTTGAAACATTAGCAACACACTAGGGACTGTGTATTGTATTGAGTGGGAGGATATACCAGAAGAAAAAATAGGGTCCCTTCTCCAAGGGTTATACAGTTTAGTTGGGTGGACAAGATAAAGTCCCATGAAATAATTAGAAAATAATGCAACACGATATAGTATCAGAAGCTTGACTTGGGCTATGGAAGAGCTGTTGGAATTTAAAGAAGGATGAAAACTGTGAAGTATTTAGGGAAGGAAAGCTTTATGGAAGAGGCAGATTTAGGGGCTTGGTCTAGAAGACTGTATAGGATTTAGATTGGTAGAGATGAAAGAGAAAAGCAATGAAGTCAAGAGGTAAAATCGGAGTTAAGAATAAGACTGTGCTTGGAAAGACTTATATGAAATGATGCAGAGTGAAGTAAGCAGAATCCTGAGAACATTGCACATAGCAACAACAATAATATATGATGATTAGCTATGAATGACTTAACTATTATCAACAAGGGAAAGATCCAGGATAATTCCAGGAGGTTCATGACAAAAAAAAAAAAAAGCATATCCACCACCATAAAAGGAACAGATGGAGTCTGAATGCAAATTAAAACATGCCATTCTTTATTTCCTCCATGAATTTTTCTCTAGCATAAGCAATGTGTTTCTTCTTTCACAAATGACCAACATGCAATATGTATTATATGACAATAGAGCTATGTGACCTATAGCATATTTCCTGCCTTCTTGGGGAGGGGAGAGGGATGGGAGAAAGGTAGAGGGAACATCAGAAAATGTCAGAACATATCAGAAAAAATATGAGAAAATGAATATTCAGAAACCATATTGGCATAATCTGGAAAAAAATAAAACTCATCAAAATTAAAAAAAAAAAGAAATGAAAAGCAGAATGGTTTCACAAAAACCTGAGACAATTTACATGAACTGATGCAAAGTGAAGTGAACAGAGCCAGGAGATCATTGTATGTAGTAAAACCAATATTGTACATGATTATCTCTGAATGACTTAGCTAATCTTAGAAATACAATAATCTAAGTTCCAAGGGACTTATGATGAAGAATGCTACTCATCACCAGAGAAGGAACTGATAGAGTCTGAATGTCGATTGAAGCATATTTTTTTTTACCTTATATTTCCTTTTTTTGGTTTGTATTCTCGGTAATGGCTAATATGGAAATATGTTTTGCGTGACTACACATATATGAACTGTATCAAAGTATTTGTCTTCTCAAGAAGGGGATAGAAGAAGGAGAAAGTGAAGAAATTTGGAACTCAAAAATTATTTTAAAAAAGAAATGTTAAAATTGTTTTATATATAATCAAGAAAAAAAACATTTTCCTAAATAATAAATTCTATATTTTAATATAAAAAGAATAAGATTGTGTACATAATAAAGAAACCTGCTTGTTGGGAAGCAGTTTTAGTGTTGGGGAACCATTGGAGAGAATGTTAACTAAGTAAAGGGCAGACTATTGGAAGGAGAGCATCAAATGCCATATTGAAGAGTTTAGGCTTGATCAAGAAAGAATAAGATTCTATTGTAGAATCTTAGAGGATAGACAAGATGAAAGTATTGTTTTATGAAGATTAATTGAGCATCCATGTGTGGGATGAATTAGAAGGAAGAGAGTTGTCAGGTTATTTGGAGAAGTCAAAATTTGACATAATTTTAGAAGAATTTCTGTGCTGATTCATTAAACTCATGTATCATACTAGAAATAAGTATATAATAGAACATTTAACCCCAAGTTGATTCTTTGTCTTCTTTTAAGTGTATATGAAAGTTAATGCCACTAGATTTTGCCATCCACCATTACAAAGGAAGTAATATGCTAAAAACAAGACAAAATACTAACCTGTACTAACATCCTCATTTCTCAATACCCCCCAAATTTAACTGGGCCAAGTTGCAAGACATCTCTTCTCCTGCCTCTTTTCACTGAATATTTTCTTCTCTAGTGCTTTCTCTATCCCCTCACTGCTACAGATCACAGTGCTGATCTAAAGTCATTGCCAGAGCCCCAGTCATCTCTTCTTCATCCCCCCCTTCCTTCATGTCCTTGAAACACTTTTTACTTTGAACTATTACTGGTCAACTGGCAGAGTTTGATGAATGGGGCTGATGATTTGGAAAAAGAGAAGGAAAATGTTAAACTAAATGTACTCTAATTTCCTTCTATAACTGATATTTTATGATTATATATTGTTAAAAGATGGAGTCACGTAGACAACAGGGTTTGTAATGACTTACTGAAAAGTTGAAATTCCCTAAATGTAAACTGAGATAGTGGGTGGAAAAGACCAAGATGTTTGCAGCACTGAAACTTCATAATGAAATTCCAATTATGCACTCTAGACAGGAGCTATGTAATTTAAGCTTTCCTCAAGTGTCCTGTAATTATGCAGGAAACTTTGCAGTGGGCCATTTAGCTTTAGTCAGGGACACATTTTTTGGCAGTAGACAAATGGATTGTCTGCAAGAATTTGGCATCTGTTCCCTAAGAATTGCCTGCAGTTGACTCTAATAGTTGCTTTAGCTTCCTACCTTCTTGGCTATCTTTCTAGGTGTTGGTGGAGACTCAACAAAATAATACCATTTATATACTGTTGATGAAATCACCTGTTGTGGATGGGGGTAATTGTGCTTTCAAAAAGTTTATTCTTTAGCTTTGATCAAAAGTTCATTTTGACACTCAGTTATTATTTATCTTCATTTATTATTTTATTTTACTAATTTTTCTAGGGCTGCCTGTCTCTATTTCAAGATTTGTAGGCTTTTGTATGGCCTATAATAATATAATATAATCCTGTCAGGTTTTTGAGATAGTAAAGAATTGTTACTTTTAAATCAGTGTATTTAGGGAAGAAGGTGTTTTCTGGAGTTTAGAAAAAATCAAATCAAATCACATCATAGGATCATAGTTCTAAAATGAATGAGCTGGCCCTAGATTATTCCAAAGTAAGCCAACAATTATTTACCAATGAGTATCTTATTAGGAATACTATTTCTGATTTTTCTATTGAGGTATTTAGAGAGGTTTTAGGTTTGAGAGCTTTTTTTTGATTTTCAGAATGTCTGTATTTGCTCCAAAGATGGAATTGCATTCTATTTTCTTACCGTTTTGAGGCGATTTTCATAGATGGAGACTATGATGCCAACACGATGAACCAGAATTAAATATTATCCAAGACATTCAGTCTTGTCAACCTCACTGGATCATTCCCAATAGCAGGGTTTCTTTCTTTACAACTGGCTTCAGCAACCCAGGATTTTCTTGGTAACAATAATAGTTGCAACTGTAGACCCAGGAGTAGTAGTCTGCCCTTTGTCTATCTAAATGATGCTATAGACTTACAGTGGATATAGATATGTTTTGCTGAATTATTTTTCTTTTTTTAACAGACTACTTGTTCATTTTATTTGTAATAGTACTGAGAACTATTTTCAAAAAAACAAACATGAAAATAATTGCAACTTATTCTTCAGCATTAATTGTTTTTTTTATGAATTAGTTTTCTAATGTTTTCTGCAATTTAACTAAAGGTTTTCTTGATTTCCCTTTGTGGCTATAAGGCATTTGTTTTTGACTGGAATCACCAAAGGTTAGAAGTACAGACCTGTTCCACAAGAGATTAAGCCCATGACCATGACATTCTGAGTACCATATTTCTGATTAATAGGGTTAAAAGTGAATGGAGTTCTTTGGATCATAACAGCAGAATTGTAGAACCACAGCTGGGAGGGATTTCAGAAACCATTTAGGCTAACCCCTTCTTTTTTTTTTTTTTTTTTTTTTTAATTTTAAACCCTTTACTTCTGTGTATTGACTTATAGGTGGAAGATTGGTAAGGGTAGGCAATGGGGGTCAAGTGACTTGCCCAGGGTCACACAGCTGGAAAGTGTCTGAGGCCGGATTTGAACCTAGACCTCCAGTCTCTAGGCCTGGCTCTCAATCCACTGAGCCACCCAGCTGTCCCCTAACCCCTTCTTTTTGCAGATGAGGAAACAGAGTTCCAAAGTCTACATCAGTAGTAAGCCTCAGAGGTAAAATTTGAACTCAGGTCTTCTGATTTGTGAACCCACTTGAACGCAAACCACAAAACGATCTTGTACTGATTTATTCTATCTTATTTTCATGGTACTAATGAGAATGGCACTCTAGGTAGAAAGCTGGTTTCAGTCAAGTAGACTCAATTAAGTTTAATTCAATAAACATTTATTAAGTGGCAGCTAGATGGTTCAGCAGAATGTTGGGGGGTTCAAATCAGACACTTACTGTGTGACCCTGGGTAAATCACTTCATCTCTGCAAAGGGAATAGCAAATCACTCTAGTATCTCCCCAAGAAAACTCCAGGGACCCTATTGGTGCGCTCTGGTCCATGGGGTCATGAAAAATCCGACACAATTGAACCATAATAATGTGCCAGGCACTGCGGTATGTGCTAGAGATGCAAAAAGAGACAAAATACAGCCCCTCCTTTCAAGGAGCTTACAACCTAATGGGAGAGATGACACATAAGCAAATATATACAAAGCAAGTTGCTGGATAAATAGGAAATGATGAACGGATAGCAGGCACTTGGAATGAAGCAGCATGGAGGAAGGCTTCCAGGAGGAGTGGGAATTTTAGCTGAGACTTGAAGCCAGAGGTTCAGCAGATCTGGATTTCAGTTCCTCTTCTGGCACAGATTCGCTGTGGGGCTCTGAAAGAGTCATTCAATGCAATAGGCAACTCCTGAAGAGTTGAGCAACTGCTCAAACGTTTTGGAATGGAGTAGAGGTGTCAAACTTGCTGGCCTTGCACGGCGTTTCACCCACAACAGTCTAAAGTGGAATCCGATGAAAATAGAGCTTCCATCTGATTTTGATGTGTTGATGTATTAATAAAAAAAGAAATATATAAAATCTGATTTTCCCCAGTCATTTGATGACCTGCAGGGATCTTTATGTACAATTTAACTGTTCTCATTTTATTTAAGTTTGACAACACCAGTATGTAGTTTCATCATTGAGAGTTCCCTACATCAAATGAAATCACAAATTATTTTTTTATTTGGGTGTTGGAAATGGTGCTAATGTTACCCATGGCATTTCTAGTGGATCACATTTAATAACCTATTGACTTATTGAGATAATATGTGATGTTTTATCTATAATGATATGGAGCAGCTAGGTGGTGCAGAATATCAGCCTGGAGTTGGGAAGCCTTATCTTCATAAGTTCAAATCCAGCCTCAGACAATTAGTATTTGTGTGACTCTAGGCCAATCCCTTAACCCAGTTTGCCTCAGTTTCCTCATCTGTAAAATGCACTGGAGAAGGAAATGGCAAACTACTGTAGTGTCTTTGCTAAGAAAACTTCCAATGGAGTCATGAAGAGTTGGACACAACCAAACAATAGTAACAATATATAATGGTGTTACAAAATACATTTGGGTCAGCAGATAATGGTCTTTTCCCTTGGAGGGAAAAAGGTATAAGGTTAATAGGAAAATCATACTCAACTTTGAGTACCTCATAGGCAGTATATGGAAAAGAATCCTAGATTTGGAGTCAGAGAATCTGACTTCAACTCTTGGTTCTGCTGCCTGCTGTTCCTTGTAATCCTGGCAAGTCCTTCACCTCCATGGGCCTTTATTTCTTTCTAGATAAAATGAGGGGGGACTTTGTGATTTCTCCGTTTCCTCTAAACCCTAAATCCTATGGTAAGAGGAAGAGAATCTTGGGATGGATTTCCTTGCCAACCCATGTGCAAATTTTATAATGTTCCCACATTTTTCCTGTGCCCAAAACCATCTCCATCAACTTAGAGTCTACCAATCAGTGAGTCAATAAGCATTTTTAATTCAGTGACAACAATTAAACCATTTCTTTTCTCAACTAGCTTGCATTCTGTGGGAGGAGAGAACATGTATATAAGTATATACAAAATATATTCACAGTAAATATATAGAAATTTTTGGGGCGGATATTAGCAGTTTACAATATCAATAGAATCAATTCTATGGATTAAAAATATTTCAACTTTGTACAGTAACTTCTACTATGCCCAACAATTATTGTTTTGCTTATAATTCAGCCATTTTAGAATAATTTCTTTGGGACTTTAAGTCTTAAAGAAAAGCCTTCCAAATATCTTCTGAAAAATGGGTAGAGTTCCTATCTTCATTATTAATTAGCACCATATCAAGGATTTATTGATAGTTGGAAATAAGAATGAGCCCCTGGAAAGGGAATGGTAAATGGAGGTCCAGAGACAATCTTCCTCATTTTACCTGGGATTCACATTGGTCTGTACTGCTGGAGATGATTGAGGAACATAGAATTTTAGAGCTGAAAAAGACCTCTCTAGACTTTTAAAAATTTGACTAAAGTGGAAACAGAATTAAAATTTAGGTCTCTGACTTGTGTTAATTTTTCTACTAAGCCAGAATTGCTCACTCTCACCTTTGGTTTACATAGGGTAGCTAACCCATCCAAGAAGAAACCGTTTGTTGTTCTGTAGGTAGTTTGGAAGGGGTTATGCTGATAAACACACATTCACACATGTTTTTAATTTGGAGCATGACCAGGAGTGGTTACGGTTTTAGCCTGTTACGACAGAGAATAGACAGGTCATCTGGCCTGCCCAGAGCTAGAACTCATGTCCTCAGCTCCATTAGCACCATATTCTAAGTAACAACTAACTCACAAACTTTGTAGGAATACAGTTGGAGAGTTAAACTGAAAAGGAATTGATTTTTTTTTTTTTTTGGCAGAAATATGAAGAACTTGCCATGGTCAATGGAATTTCATTTAAAAAGAAAAGAATAGCAGCTATTGCTCTGAGTAGAAAAAAAATATATAATTTATGAAATGTCACAAGTATTAAAGAAAGTAATATTTGGATAAAATATACAATATTTTCTAATAATTAAAAATAAATTACAAAATGGAGCTATTTTTGGTCATTTTTTAAAATAAACATAGTGTTTACCATAAAATGAACGTCCTTGACTGCAGCTTTAGAGAGGATTCCTGTGTAGGACTGGGATCATAGTGGGAATAATATAGGACTAGGTGACCTAACTTGTAAGGTTTCTTTTGGTAGCTGATTAATAAATACTTGGTGATGGATTCATTCTTGATGTATTTTTCTCTGAAGGCAAATTTCAGTAAATAAGGCAACAAAAATAGAATTTTCTTTAGCTTAGTAATATAAACACATCAAGTCATTTCATTTTTCAGTGTGTTTATAGAACTCTGGTCCAGAGTGAAGTTACTAGTACAGTACATTTATACAGAAAGCAGAATGTTTTAAAGTAACACTTTAATCATTTTCTTCATTAAACATCCTTCAAAGTTATATTTTAGTCTAAAAATTATCATCTGGTATTTAGTTATACAACTACATTTTATGACAGGTTTATATTTTAAGTTCTGTTCCCCTACAAATATATGGCATCTTCCTATCTGGTATAGATTATTCCTATGTCAGGAAATGAAACAGAGACCCTCAGAGTCAGCTCCTTGGTTCCCTAGTCTTTTGGCAAAGCTGCCTACTCCTGGAAAAGAGTACTTCGCAATCTTGCCAAACTCAAGAACCGTATCTTATGAATTACTGCAATATAACTAAAAAGTAAAAGCCATTCATTTTTTTCCTTTTTTTTTTTTTTTTTTTTTTAAAGAGAACCAGCTTTGAAAAGAAAAGATCCCTTCCTCTGTAGACACTTTATGGGTTTGGGAATCCATAAAAACTGGTATGTAAGTTGACACCAAAGCTAATGAAATACAGTTAGACTTTCCCTGCCCTCCTTCCGGCTTCCATCTTTTCGCATTGTCTCACCTTTAAAAACCTGATTTGTATTTGTATACATGTGAGCTCCCCATTTCATTGTCTACCAGGCACTTTCACCTACATCCTTCCCTTCCCCTCATTTGGCAGCCCGTTGGGCTTCTTCCTGCCTTGAATACCACATTCCCTAGTTATTCAAGCTCAGTCATTAGCACCCTGTCCCCCTCCTGAAATTATGAATGAAAAGCCTTGTTGTTCTTTACAAATAACTCAGGCTTCCTCAGTCAGTCAAATTCAAATGGAAGTGACTGCCAAACAAAGGGGCTGTATGATGGACAGTCCTCTCAGCAAGTGATCAATGCCCACAGGAAGTTTTTTAAGACACAATATAGGTAGAGCAGCTTGGGCGTTCCCCTGCGGACAAGCCTCCTGAAGGGGGTCGAGAGAGGGGGAGTTCTTTGTGTCTCTGTGGAGCGGAGTGGAAAAAAAAATTTAAACAACACAAACACAGGAAACCTTGAGATCGAATTGTGTGTGTGTGTGTGTGTGTGTGTGTGTGTGTGTGTGTGTGTGTGTGGTGTCAGTTTTTCTTTTGCAGAGCTTTAAAAAACCTTTCTGGGAGGACACCTCCACCTTCACTAAATTCTGCTCCAAAATGAAGGGATGTGCCTCAGCTTCTACCAAGCCCTCCTAGGCCCCCCCCCAAAAAACCCAAAACAACAAAAACAAAGGCACCAACCATTTATTTGGTTTTGAATGCCGCACTGTGCGAGTGGGTTCCATACTTGGAGCTGCACAACCCCCTGCTGAGAAGTTGCATTGTCCTGGGCCCCCTTTTCACAACAGGGGAAAAGGTAATTGACAGGCTGATTGTTTGGCCAGGCCCCCCCACTGTTTTAAAATACTGGAAGGCCCCAGTCACACGTTGTCAATAATAGCTGTCGGAGGTGAGGAGTAAAGAAGGGCTGTTCAGGAAACAGTTTGAGCCCTTCAAGTGGACAGGCCTCAGTGACTTCTCCTACACTCTGGCTGCCACAAGCAGCTCATTCAAAAATAACCTTAAAGTAATAAATCAAACTTGTTTCCTGAACCATACAAGGAACAGCTGGTTATTTTTCCTCACTTTTTTTTTTAAGACAAAAAAAAAAAAGATAGGGAGGGAGAGAGATTTTAGTACAGGAAATCAAGCATGTCAAAATTTGGCAAAGCAATTTGGATGATTTAGCAGTTAAACATGTCTTTTTTTTTTCACTGTTAGGCTTTCATCAGTCTTTCTTATTTTGATTTTTCCTTTTTATATTTTATGCCATCACTTTCCTTGCTGTGAGGAATATCCCTTGTCCCTATTGTCTCCCTCTCCACCAAGAGTGAAGGCAGCTCAGTATCTCTTTTCTTGACTATTTCCTGTGTGTTGTTTAATGCAAAGGTCAAGAGTCTGGACTGATACAGTCAAAAATTTTTTCCTCCAGAAGAGAGTGAGGGCCTTTATCTATACATACTTCCCCCCACTCCCTGACCAATTTTGGAATCAGGAAGATGAAGCCATTGATTATTCATTGGTTTAGAAACCCAAATTCAGTTCATGTGTCTTTTATTTACTTATTTTTTTGGTTCATGTGTCTTTTAATCTGAATAGTTCTGTGTTTTGAGATGGGATATTTTGTGTTCCTCTCCATGAACATGTGAGCCCCTCTGCCCAACTGTAGTAAGAAAAAAATCTGTCATTTTCAGATTGATCTGATCAATCACTTGAAGAAAGCTCAAATAGATAGCAGAGAAATAATCCTCTTCAATGAGGTTTTTCCAAGTCATTATCACTTACACAAACCAGGTGGTCCAAATTAAAACTCAATGTAATTTAAAATGTTGTTTTATCAAATATTATAAAATCTTTTGGGTTCTGTTTGTGTGTGTTTTTAAAATTTGAGAGTGGGTGGCATATGAATAGCTAAAAAAAGAGATGCTTTTTCCCCCTCTGGATCCAACAAATATTGTAGAGCTTTGTGGTGAGAATGGACATAAATCCATTAGACCCAACTGAAACGGAACCTAAAAAGTTAGTAGTAACACTAGAGATCAGTTGTCCAGAGAATTTGCCTCCATTGGTATTTAGGGCTTCATTCAATAAATTTTTAAAAAAAGATTCTTGCTCTCAAGTTGGCAGTAAATCACCAGTTACAGAGTACATTTTAGGATACCTCCTCATATGGACAATACATCTATTTTCCTTTTTTAAGTTATTATTAATATTTTTTTCCAGAGAAAGTTTCCATTTATAGTAAAACCAGTTTTAGGACAAGGGCATGTTTATAGGAAACTAACAATGAAATTCCATTTTGCAAAAGATGTGTATAAATGTAGCCACAATTCTCCATTTTTGTTTGCAGTAGGTAAAAATACCATACTAGGGCAGATAAGTTCATCTTTGTGCTATAAGGGTGTACTAACATCCAGTGTATACATGCTGTGTTTGTCTTGGCATAGATGTCTGCAAATCCAGCAGTGGGTGGGGTTTCTATACCAATGTTTCTTCCAAATATGGTTGGCATTCCTCCTGTACCTGTTGTCGTGTATAATTTGTTCTCTCTCTGCTTTAATATCCAAATATGCCTAACTTAGCCTGCTTGACAAGGGTTGGAATTTTGAGAAATTATTATGGAAATACTTAGAATAGAGGAGTTTACTGGGATTAGTATCATATATTGAAATATACACACATTGAAATATATACATATATTGAAATATACACACATTGAAGTATACACATATAGAAATATATGTATATTGAAATATACACATATATTGAAATGCACACATTGAAATATACACATATTGAAATATGTACATATCAAAATAAAAATATATTGAAGTATACATATTGAAATATACACATTGAAATATACACATGTTGAAATACACACATTATTGAAATATACACATCAAAATATACATATATTGCAATATATATTGAAATATACACATATATTGAAATATACACACACATATGAAGCAACAAGAGAACCAGGAAGATCTGGATATAAAGAGCTGTCTCTGTTTTATACTGGCTATGTACTGTTCCCTCTCAATGCTTTGACTATAGGCTGGGAAGGTGCAAATATGCAAGAGTAAACAGGAATTTCCTCACCTGAGAATCCCCTCCACCAGTGAAATCACAGATCTAGGCCCTTCTCCAATAGATACATGCATAATGGTTCCCTCTTTGGAAGAATTATAATGGTATATTAGAATATCTAGCACCACACAAGTCAATTTTTCTCAAATAAGCCAAAGACTTTTCAACTAGCTGTGAGATAGATGCCCAGGAACAGATTTACTGAAGTGTCTATCTCGCTCCCCTGCAGCCTTACCAACTTCTTCTTGGCTACTGTGGACTTTGGGCCATGGGGGGGCAAGATAGCAAGTGTATACAGTACATGGAATGTTCAGACTTGCTTTCTTGCCTTCTTTTAAGTTGCCAACTTCACAGCTTGCCCCAAGAATGGATTTCCTGTGCTGTCATTTACACTCAGTATCTCACTAAACTCTCTTTTTGTCACTCAGCCTTTGAGACAGAAGGGGGCGAGATAACCAATCTCGACTGCTTGTATTTGCTTAGTGGATAAAGTAAAGGACTTGGAGTCAAGAGCCTGGAGTTCTTATCCTGACTTTGTAGCTGCCTTCCTAAATGACTTTGAGAAAGTCATTTGACCTCTCTCTGTTTCTTAGTTCACCCCTCCCCCAGTCTATTAAATGGAAATCATCATACCTTATTTTATTTTACTTAAAGACTATCTAAAATGTGCTTAGAGCTCTCAGGAAGAAAAAAAAATAAAGCTTTTCTTGGGTTATGCTGTCATCCTCATCCTTTTAGAACCTGTATAGAGAGTCATCTGTGGTTGCTTATTGCTTCAAGAAAGTAGTTTCTCTACAATTCGGTAAACAGGACAATGCATTTTCAGATGTCTTGGTTTCTGTTTTCTGGGTTTGTGAGGAGATCCTTTGGACAGGCATCCACATTTTTTATGTGGACACTTTTCCAGAAGATGAACAACGTCTATGCACACCTCATCTTAGAAAACTTAGAAGAAAAGCAAAGGGAAAGAAACAAGGAGAATGGTGGTGATGATGGCATGTTGAGTGAAGGGGATTCTGAGTGACAAGTAAGGTCGGGATGCCGCAGGAAGAAGGACAATAGGGGCAGAAAGAGGGGTGTGCATATTTATTGTGTTCAGGGCTATGCACACACAAACAGGGTTGGATTGGCCTCTGGGGCATGGAACCTTTTATTCAGGGGGCTCACTCTGCTAGGGGGTGGGGTTGGGGGGGACAGGCAGGGACATGGGGAATGACTTTCTGCAATCTCAGGCTCTTTTTTAGTGAGATATAGAAATTCTGTATATCTATGTAATTGTCTTTTTTTCTCTTTTCTTGTCATTCCCACCCTATGTAGGGATGATGTGTAGCCCCAGAGAGGAAAGGAACCTAAAAATCAGACTTTAAGAACAAGAGAGACCCCACTTAGTCCAACTCTCATTTTACAGATGAGGCAAGTGAGACCTAGAAAGGATAAGTGACTCACCTAAGGTCACCCAAGAAATTTTAGGGTTTGGACTAGAACCTGCATCTCGTCACTCACAAGGATTTTTATTTTTTTCATGTCTAAATGCTCCTCTATTTCCCTTTTTGGCCTCAGATCAATATCTACCCTTAGATCTTCTTGAACATAAACTTTCATGCATTTTCTTTTGGAAGCTTTTTAATTTCAGACTGCTTTGAGTTCTTTATGCATTTATGATATTATGTGTCATGGAATCCCGTGTATTTATGCCACTGAGCATTTCAGATGGAGTGATGTGTATACACACATTGTTTGAGGATGTTATTTTGGTTCTGGAGGATAGGCTGACCCTCTTTGCTCTGGATTCCTGTGGGCATTGTTTAAAAAAAAAATACCAACTTAATACCGAGAGTAGAATACAGTGAAATTAGATATCACTGAGTTATTAAAGATTAAAAAAGCATTATTAAAGGATTTGAACTATTTAGACAGCCTTTTAAAATAAACAAACAAAAAAGGCCCTTTTGTTTTCAGAGACCACAGAACACAGTGCTTTGTGCTCCCTCTGCTGGTTTTCCTGAAGCAATTAAGAAATAAGCTCCCTTAGACCTGAGAGAAGATGCATAGTTATTATTTGTATTTCAGATAGTTTGTATTTATTTTCTCACTGACCAACTGAAATCATCAATTTCTTTTGTTTATGAAAATTCATCCCCCTCTCCCCCAAGGATACTGATTAAGACAATATGGCTGTCAGGAAAGGCAGTGTGTGCAGTGGATGGACCACTGGATTTGGAACCTAAAGACCTAGGATCACACCCTACCTTAATCACTCTGTGTGTGTCATTGGGTAATTTGCCTAACCTCTCTAAGCCACAGTTTCTATGTTCGCAAAATGAGGGGGCTTGGTTTGGATCAGTAGATCTAACCTGCAGTCTGTAAATTTTTTTAAAATTTTATAACAATTTTGATATAATTAATTTCCTCCATAATGTTATGTATTTTATTTTATGTTTAAAAATATTATTCCAAGGAGTCCATAGACTTTACCCAACTACCAAAGAGTTCCATGACACCAAAAAGGTTAAGAGAAATCTAGTCTAGATGGACTCGAACTCTATGATCATATGAAGTTGGCATATATAAACACACACACAATCATCTTTCTCCCTCTCTTATTTTTAAAAGTATTATTTTTCTGTCTTTTCTCATACCATTGATTGTGAAAATTAGTAGATAGTTTTCTTTAGGTAAAGCCTTGTCAGTTTGTTCTCAGTAAAAGAACTCATAATCAACTGGTTCTCTCAGTGCCAAACTCATGCATGCATACTGAGAATCCAGAAGAAACCAAGCAGGTCTTGCATTTCAGTGAGATTTCTATTTTGCATCATTTTAATGCATCATTTAAATTTTCCCCTACTCCATCTTTAGTAGTTTGTTCAGCATGAAGGAAAAGAGACATGGGAATTGCCCTGTGAATTTGATCAACCTCAATATCCAGGAGGGCATGCTCCATGCAATTTGGTTACTTAGGCAAATGCTTGAAAAGAACCAATCCCCAAAGCTGCATTTGTTCATTTTCTCTGTGTGGCCAAGAGAATAACAGATAAACTTCTTGGGGTTCATACCTGCCATGTCTGCCATTCAAAATTGTGTCATCCTGGATTCCAAAGAGTCAGAAACAGAGCCCACTCATTCTGTGCCCTCCATACTATGTAAGGTATGGAGGGAAAAGTCAAAATGGCACTATTTACCTCACAGAGTTGTTGTATGAAAGATACCTGATAAATTGCAGGTAAGTTTTTAAATAATGTTGATTCTTAGAGAAACCCTTTATAACTTGAACCCCAGTTCTTTTAAAGCAGGGTTAGCCCTAGGCAAAACTGTGAAGTAGGGAAGTTTGTCTTTGTTAAATTCTCACCTTCCCTTTTAGGGTGGGGGAGGTCTTTCCTCTCACTTCATCCTTTCTTCCTCCCTTTCTTTTTTTCTGGTATTTCCCCTTTCCTTTCCTTTCCTTTCCTTTCCTTTCCTTTCCTTTCCTTTCCTTTCCTTTCCTTTCCTTTCCTTTCCTTTCCTTTCCTTTCCTTTCTCCTTTCCTTTCCTTTCCTTTCCTTTCCTTCTCTTTCAGGTGTCAGCTGATAAGGTTTAAGGTGTAACTATGTTCAGGGTTTTTTGCATTAAAATTTTTATTCTGATATTTTTTCTTTTTAAAATTGAATTTGGACACCAAATAAAATGGGCATTTCTATGTACAAATTAGAACAGAAAGGGGACTATTTATGCAATCACGAATCTGTTACCTATAATTTGCTTTTCCTTTTAAAATACATAATAAATGCAACATCTGCTTTTCACAGCTGTCCTGCTTGCTTGTGTCTCCTTCTGTTCTATTCTGTATATTTCAAAAGTCTTTTATCATTTAAATCTGTTTAAAACTATTTACTATATGATATATATAATATATTACTATATGTAATAATTTAAAATGGTTTAATATAACATATTACTATATATTATTTAAAACTGTTTAAGATATAATATATAACTATATACATTATCATTTAAAACTCTTTACTATATTAAAGAAAGGTGTATTTATTCTTTTTTTAAAAAACATTTATTTATTTAATTTAGAATATTTTTTCATGATTACATGATTCATGTTCTTTCCCTCCTCTCCTTCCTGCCCTCTCCCGGAGCCAATGAGCAATTCCACTGGGTTTTATATGTATCATTTCAAAGCCTATTTCCAATATTATTACTATTTGCAATAATATTGCAAATTTAGAGTCTATATCCCCATCAAACCAAAATATGCAAAATATGAAGCACATTAGATTTCTTTACTTACTAAGTAATATGTTACTTACTAAGTACAAATTAATACTTTAAGAAGCTTAATGAACTTAATTTTAAAATACTGGTGAATAATTTACATATTCCCCATCATTATTACTATAATATAAATATTAGTTTTTTCTTTTAAAACTTTTTAAAAATTAAATTCCATGAGTACCTAGTTCATGATTCTCCTTCCCCTTCCCTTCCACCTTCCGGAGTGACAAGCAATTCCACTGGGTTATACCTGTATCATTGTTCAAAACCTATTTTCATGTTATTCATATTTGCAGTAGAGCGATCCTTTAACATCAAAACCTCAATCATACCCCCATCAAACTATGTGATCAATCATATGTTTTTCTTCTGCATTTCTGCTCCCACAGTTCTTCCTTTGGATACGGATAGCATTCTTTTTCATAGGTTCCTCTGGATTGTCCTGGATCATTGCATTGTTGCTGGCAGAGAAGTCTATTACATTCGATTGTTCCATAATGTATCAGTCTCTGTGTACAATGTTCTCTTGGTTCTCTTTTGCTCTGCATCAATTCCTGGATGTCTTTCCAGTTCACATGGAATTCCTCCAGTTCATCATTTCTTCCATCACCATCAGATACCACAATTTATTTAGCCATTCCCCAATCAATGGGCACCCCCTCATTTTCCAATTATTTTTGCCACCACAAAGTGCAGCTGTAAATATTTTTGTACATGTATTTTTCCTTATTATCTCTTTGGAGTACAAACCCAGCAGTGGTATGGCTGGATCAAAGGGCAGACAGTCTTTTAAAGCCCTTTGTGCATAGTTCCAAATTGACCTCCAAAATGGTTGGACCAATTCACAACTATACCAACAATGTATTAGTGTCCTAATCTTGCCACATCCCCTCCAACATCTATCACTTTCCTTTGCTGTCATGTTGGCCAATCTGCTAGGTGTGAGGTGGTACCTCAGAGTTGTTTTGATTAAGGTAAATTTATTTTTTTAAAAACATTTATTAATATTTATTTTTTAGAAAAGTTAACATGGTTACATAATTCATGCTCTTTCCCCTTCACCTCCCGAGCTCCACCCCCCCATAGCTGATGCGCATTTCCACTGGTTTTAACATGTGTCATTGATCAAGACCTATTTCCAAATTGTTGATAGTTGCATTGGTGTGGTAGTTTCGAGTCTACATCCCCAATCATGTCCGCCTCAGCCCATGTGTTCAAGCAGTTGTTTTTCTTCTATGTTTCCTCTCCTGCAGTTCTTCCTCTGAATGTGGGTAGCATCTTTACCATAAATCCCTCAGAATTGTCCTGGGTCATTGCATTGCTGCTGGTACAGAAGTCCATTACATTCTATTTTATAAGGTAAATTTATTGTTGTTGGGAGTTTCATTTGTTTGTTTTTTTTGGAAAGCTTTGGTTACTTGGGATTTCCATCTTAATATGGGGCTCTCTTGAAGATATAACAAAGCCTTCAAGGAATTGATGGTTGAATTTTAGGCTGCAAGATAGATAGTGTGAAAGATAGTGAGGTGTGGGATCTTGCCCCATGTTGGAGAAGTTGTGTGGCAGCAGTGTAGGTGGCAATCTCAACTTGGGGACATTGACTAGTCAGGGGAAAGTCATCATTCCTTTGAGCCTTATTTTTCTAATCTGTAAAAATGGGAGAAATGTTGCCATTAGTGCCTACCATACAGGATTGTTATGAGGCTCAAATGAAATGATATTTTATAATATTTTGTAAACTATCAAGGAACTGATAAACATTTGAATTTTTACCATGTACCCAAGCAGCTGGCTACACCTCCCCCTACTAAGTTTGGCCTTACTTCAAGGATTACTTAGGAGATTGCCCGTGCTGACCTCTTTCTTCTCTGAGGGCTAACATATTTTATGGTTAGTTCTACATAGTTTAGCACCTAATCAAGCTTCCCTAGCTCAATCTTTCTGGAAGGCAGAGCTGTTCTCCTATATTTCTTTGTATAGCACAAAGTGCTTAATTCAATGAGTCCCACCTTCGGGACTGAATTCTTGTTGACAAGTGTTTCCTTACCTCTGTGCTATCTGAGGATGACCATATCAACCAGGATGTTCTTTGTTCAGAATTAAACTGTAAAAGTTTAACTTTGTAGTTAAACGTAATGAGTTTTCCATGAAAGGGCACATTTTCTAAAAATTTCCATTTATAGAGCTTAAATGGATCTATTTAAAAAGACTAAATGCCAGAGAAATACTAATTCCATATATGTAGCAGAATGCAAAAAAAATATTTTCCTTGAAACTGTGAATCTTCATTTCATTATATTTGCTTTAAAATATAATAACAATGCATATTATTTTCACAAATATCCTGTTTGTGCTTCCTTCTGAACTTCCTTTTTTCACTTCAGTGTGTTTTAAATAATGTTTCAATGGCACTCTTGTTTTTGGCATCACTATTACTAACCCTTTCCTCCTCCTCAGCCTAGGTGCATAACTGGACTTGTAATCAGTAAAAGTGAGTTAATCAAACTGTTAACTCCTCTAATAGATCATAGGCTACTTGAGGTGCAGAGGCAGGAGGTTATTCATCTGATTCCCCATTACAGGGTACCTGAGAGAGTAAATACTTAACAAATGTTTGAATTGAATCACAATGAACAGAGAATCTCCAGTTTTTGTCTTTTCAATCCCCCCTGGTATTTAACCAGTAAGTTCAAATTCTGCCTCAGATTCTTATTATCTATTAAACCCTCAGCAGGTTACTTAACTCCAGTTTCAGTTTCTTCATCTTTAAAATGTTAATAGTAACAGCACTTACTTTACAGGTTTGGAGGATGAAAAGAAATAATACATCTAAAGTGCTATGCAAGTGTTAAAGCATGTTATGAATTCTGACCATTTTAAAAATTATTATTTATTACAAAAACTTTTATTTATTTAATTTATTTATTATAAAAACTTTTTTAAAAAAGGTAATTTTTTTTGGGAAGCATTAGCATCCAGGGAATCAAGAAAGGACTAATATAGAAAAAGACAATAGAATTGAGTTTTGATGGACATTAAAGATCCCTAAGGGGCAGAGCTAATGAGGGAGTGAATTCCAAGGATGGGAACATTCAATCTGTCCAAAGTCCTGGGGATGGGAGATCCAATGCCATATGTGAGGGACATTTTGAAGGCCAATTTGACTGTATTATAGGAAGTGTGAAGTCAATAATGTATATAAGAATGGAATGGTGGTTTAAATTATAACAAAGTTCATCTGGAAGAACAAAAGATCAAGAATATCAAGGGAAATAATGAAAAAAAATGTGAAGGAGGGGGGCCTAGCAGTACCAGATCTTAAACTGTACTATAAAGCAGTGGTCATCAGTACAATAGGGTAGATCAATGGAATAGACTAGAGGTAAATGACCTCAGTAAGCTAGTGTTCGATAAACCCAAAGACTCCAGATTTTGGGACAAGAACTCACTGTTGGACAAAAACTGCTGAGAAAATTGGAAAACAGAATGGGAAAAATTAGGTTTAGATCAACATCTTACACCCTATACCAGTGATTCCCATACTTTTTTGGCCTACCCCCTCTTTCTAGAAAAAATATTACTTAGCCCCCTGGAATTAATTTTTAAAAATTTTAATAGCAATTAATAGGAAAGATAAATGCACCTGTGGCCATCACTGCTCTCCTGGATTGTTGTAGCACCCATCAGGGGGCGATGGCACCCACTTTGGGAATCTGCCCTATACCAAGATAAATTCAAAATGGGTAAATGACTTAAATATAAAGTGTGAAATGATAAATAAATAGGTGAACATAGAATTGTATACCTCTCAGATCAGTGGGAAAGGAAGGAATTTAAGACTGAGCAAGAGATAGAAAACATTGAAAAATGTAAAATGAATGTCATTGATTACATAAAATTAAAAAGTTTTTGTACAAACAAAACTAATGCAGCCAAAATTAGAAGGAAAGCAACAAACTGGGAGGACATTTTTATAGAACAAAGTTTTAAAGAACTTTCAGATACTTTGATAAGAGGAGACTTATCTTTGAGTTTTTGACTTAGAGTTAATCATTCTGTTTTGGAACCCTGTTCAGACTAATGCCAAAGTTCTCTGAGTAGTAAATAAATAAATAGTAAATAATAATAACAAATAATAGGAAATAGTAAATAAGCACAAGGAAAGCAACAAAAGACATTATGATGGTGTTGCTGCCTGCCTGCTACTTACAACATAAACTTCTACGCTTAGCATTGTAGGACCTCTCCAATCTGATCTCAGGCTGCCCTTTTTGGCTTTGCCGGTACTCTTACACATTTTAAATGTTATTCTGTGTTCCTGGAATGTCCTTCCTTTTCATTTACCTATTTAAATTTACCCTAATTTTATTTTAGAGGTAGCATGCTAGAGAGGATAGGGTACTTGACTTGGAGACAAGAAGACTTTAAATATTGCTTCTGATACTGATCATTAATGTGATGTTGGGTAGAAAATTTGAAGTTTCTATGCCTCAGTTTCCTTATTAATAAAATGAGGGAATTGGCCTCCAAGGTTCTTTTCAGCTCTGAATCTATGATCCTATGATTCCCATTGTTCAAAGGTTAATTAAACACCACTTTCTCAATTCAATAATCTTTGATTACTTATATAAAAGTGATTTTGCTTTTGTTCTTAATGGAACTGTTCAGTATTCCCTCTCAAACCAATGTGTCCTCTCACTCCTTTGGATCCTCATAATTCCCTCGCTCCAAATTTGCTTTTGAGATTTTTCTTTTGCCCAGCATCAGTGTTATGTTTGTACTTGTTTTAAGACCCCTAATAGATCCTAGGCTATTTGAGATGAGGGACTGAGATGTATTCATCTTTGATTCCCCTTCATGGGGCATCTGAGACAGTGAATACTTAACAAATATTTGAATTGAATTGCAATGAACAGAGAATCTCTCTAGCTTTTGTTTTCTCATTCCCCTTGGTATTTAAGCAGCAGTTGCTTAGGCATCATTTGGCCTTCTCAATAGAATCATAGATAGAAAACTGTACCTTTGTAATCATCTAGTCTGGGGGGGGGGTCTTCATTTTTTTTATGTTTTTATATCATGGGCCCCTTTGGAAGTCTGATGAAATTTGTGAACCTTTTCTCAGAACAATGATTTCAAATGTATGAGATAACATACATAATATTGTAGTTATCAAAATAACTTTCCCTCCATAAATTTTTGGGTACCCTTTTAAGAAGCCCTCTCTAGGCCAATTTCTTCATTTTATAGATGAAGATACTTTGGATCAGACATGTTAAATAACCTGTTCAAGGACATTTGTGTAGTAAGCAAAATTAATTCATACCTGTCTTTAAAGCCACACATTTTTCACCTACACTGCATGTTCCCTTTCTATAGGATGTGGCCATTATGGAACTGAAGTTGATTAATCAGTCCCCAGACTGCTAGGGATTAAATATTTATGCTCAATAATATTCATGCATATGTATATATATGTATATATTTATTTCTTAAAAGGTGAAATGGCTTTGAAAATACAACCAAGAAAGTGAAGATAGATATTTAAAATGGAAACCAATATGCTTGTACTACAGTTAACATTTCATAATACACATGCTTGAGGAATATGCTGTAGAAACCAAATTATTCTTTATATGCATGGGGTATATGTGGAGGTTGTTTTCCTTGTTACATACACATGCTCAGCCTTCTTTATGAAAACTATTGTATAGTTACCATGGTAGCTTTCAATTATTTTATCAACAGGTAATAGTCACTTTCTAGTGGTTTCAGAGAGACAATAGTTAACACAGTAATGAATGCTATTCGTTAGAGTTCAGGAGTGCCCTGAGTGTCTCATTAGTTTCATTATGACCCTTAACTTTTTTTTTTGGAGATGATACAATATTTTATGTAAAGAAATAATAATTTAAAAAATATGCAAACAATTTTCTTTAACATTATTTTGTTGCCAACTTACTTGATAAATATGTAAAAGGGATGATTCCTCATTCTTTAAGTGAAGTTTATTTCCAAAAAAAGGGTTCTTGGCCCTCACTTAGAAGGTATTATTTAGTGAAGAGAAAAGATCAAGAGTTAATAACTATCTTTTCTTGTCTGGGATGTACTTCTGTGAGATTTTGAATTTTCTGTGCTTTCACTTGGATTTGAATTTATTATGCAGTGAGAATGATGCTCACTTGTATACTTCCTTCTTCCTTCTTTCCTTTTATGCAAGGGAATGAGCACTATATTGGGAGCCAGATGTGGGTCTGAACCTTGACCCTGATATTTATTTCCTTGTGTCAAATCACTTAACTTTTTGGGACCTCAGTTCCTTTATCTGCAAAATGATGAGAAGATTGTGGAAGCATGAAGCCATGGGAAGATGCTGGCTTTGGAATGAGAAGACGTGCTCCAACTTTGGTTCTGTTACCTCTGGGACTTCCATCTGATCAGATCACCCAGTCTTTCTGATCCTCAGCTCTTCATTTGCAGCTTAAAGAGGTTGAATTAGATGGCCCAGCTTTAAGTCTATGATATTTTGTCTTAATGGTTCTTTATTTCTGGAATCCTCTCCCCATCTTTTCTTTTCCTTTTAAATCCCTACCTTTCCTTTACTCTAATGCCACTCCCTTTTAGCTTTCTCTCCTTTTGCCCTTACCCCAACTTCTTCCTTGGCCCTCGTGGAACTTCATTTTCCTCTAATGAATTACTGTTCGTCATAGTTACTTTCTTATGTACTTTAACCTTAACTAGATTGTAAGACCCACCAAAGCTAGGATTAGGTATTCTCTAAACTTTGTTCTCTTTCAGTTCATTGGCATTTATTAAACACTTATTAAGTGCCAAACATTGTATTAAGGGCTGGAGATCATGAAGAATGGCAAAAACACAGCCTCTGCCCTTAAAGACCTCACATTCTAATGCGGGATATTATGTGCCTGAACAAGAATGCACATTGAAGATTATGTCTAGCACATAACTGGGGACTCGCCCTCTCCCTCCTGAGTCAGTACAAAACTTAGGATGAATGCATGGTGAGTGTAAGAGGAGGCTGGCCAGGAAGCCCAGTCTTTGCAAGGATGTGTGGAGGGATTCACAGAGGCAATTCTCAAGTGGAATGTGGAGCCTACAGAGACATTATGCAACTGCTTCCTGTTTGCTAACCATGTGTTAAACAGGAGCCCCTTTGGTGAACTTTGTAGCAGGAATTGGGGGTTCATTCAAAAGTCATTTGTCATCTAGCACAAGCGCCTTCTTTTAGTGTATCTCCTCTCCTCCTGCTGACATTCTGATGATAGAAGAGAGAGAATATAGTAGGTGCCTGGCCCTTCCCATCTGATGCCAACATGTGGTCTACAAACATGCTTGTTTCTTTGCTTTAATGTTTGCTTTTTCATTTGAATTGAAAGAGACTGGAAGCCACAAATTTAGGAGCGTTGAGAGGTCAGGAGAGCCAGTCTCTGAGGGAATTCGGCAATCTAATCCACACTAGGTTTTGTGCCAAGCCAGTCTAGCTTGGAGGCCCAACCCAGTGGAAGCTGAGACCAGAACTGAATGTTTCTTTTGGACTTGAATTGGATGAGACAAGGGGTCTCGAAAGACTGAGTTAAATCTGAGCCCATTCTCCTGTGGAGGGATTGTGGTATTAGGAAGAGTGTGCCCCCAAGTGTTACGAGAAAGATTATCTGCATTTCTGTTCTTTCTCTGTCTTGGAAGTAAATATCCCTTTGTAAATGTAATTAATTAATGTTCATTGATTAAATGGAACTAAGCTTTAGTAGGAGACAAAACTGGAATGGGCGCTCGAGCCAATAATAATAATCTAGATAGATATTTCAGTCCTTCAAAGATTCTTCTCAAATCCTGAGGAAGGAAGATGCTTTTTTTCACCCTGAAAGAGTGAGGTTGGAGTACTTGCATCAAGTGTAAATGTAAAAGGAAAATACTTTAGTAGAAGGAGACTGGGCCAGACTTTCTCTACTAGCTCATACTTAAGCTTAGAATAAAAAAAGTCAAGGAAGCTAGAAGATGGGGGTGAGGAGGGAGACCATTCTGGGCATAAGGGACATCCAGTGAAAAGTCACAGATCAGGAGGCGATGTGGTTTTATGTAAAGAAAAGAAGGCCATTGTTTCTGGAGGATAAAGTATGTGGAAGGAAATCAAAAGTAAGAAGACCAGAAAGGTAGGAAGGGCCCAGGCTATGAAGCACTTTAAAAGCCCAAAAGAGAATTCTTTATTTGATCTGGAAGTACTCTGGAGCTACCTGAGATTTTTGAGTAGGAGATTACAAGTTTGGACCTTCATTTTAGGAAGAATATTTAGGCAGAAGTTGTGGGAAGAACATAGAAGAGAGACACTTGAGGCAGGGAGGTCAGTTAGAAGGCTGCTTTGGTAGTCTAGGCATGGGGTCAAGATGGCCATTACTAGGGTGGTTGCCGTGTGAGTAGAGAGAAGGCAACATAGATGAGAGCTGTTGTAAGGGAGAAATGGCAAGATTTGGCCATGAACTGGATGGGGGTGGTTGTGAATGCAAGTGAGAAATGTAGGATGAGACCAAGGTCACAAATTTGGGGGACAAAGAGGATGGAGTAGCAGGAAAGTTTAGAAGAAGAGGTTTTTATTTTTAACCAATGAGTTCTATTTTGGACATAATGAATTTTAGAAATGGGATATCCAATTTAAGAGGCAGTTGATAATGTGAGACGTGCTAAAAAGAGAGGCTAAGGATATGTATACATACATATGTGTGTGTGTGTGTGTATTTGAGAATCATCTTTGTAGAGATGACAATTGAACCCAATAAGATCACCAAGTGTGATAGTATAAAGGAAGAAGAAAAGGGAGTTCTGAAAAGTCCCTTGTTTGTGGACATGACTTTAATGATGAAAATCCAGGAAAGGAGAGTGAGAAAGAATGGTAAGAAAAGTCAGAGAAGAAACAAGAGAGGAGTATAATTAGAATCTAAAGAGGAAATAGAAATGAATGCACATATATACATGTATTCATTTAAAAAATTGAATTCCAAATTTCTTCCCTTCCTCCCCTCTCCCATTTCTTGAGAAGGTACACAGAAGAATATTGATTATACATGTGAAGTCATGCAAAACACATTTCCATATTAGCCATGTTTCAGAATAAAACATAGGCAACCCCCTGGCCCCTAGGGGGAAAAAGTATGCTTCAAACGGCACTTAAGAGTTAATCAGCATTTTTCATCACAGATGGCATTTTTTATCCTGGGTCCTCTGGAATTATCTTGGATCATTGTCTTCATCAGAGTAGCTAAATCTTTTATAACTGATCATTATTATAATATTGCTATTACCATGTGCAGTGTTCTCTTGGTTCTGATCACTTTGCTTCAGTTCATGTAAGTCTTTACCAGGTTTAGGAAAAAATATCTTAAGGGAAGAGAATGATCAATAATTAAAGATTGTAGAGACTCAAGAATGAGGTTAGAGAAAAAGCCATTTGATTTGGTAACTAAAGGGTCATTAGTGAGTTTGGAGAGGGCAGTTTCAGTTGAATGATGAGGATGGAAACCAGATCTGAGAGAGTTCACAGTTACGTGAGAAGAGAGGAAGGACAGGAGTTTAGGAGAGTTTAGACAGATTTTGAAAACAAGTTTAGGCTAAAGAAGAAGAGGGACATAAAATGATATTTGGGGTATGGTTAGATCAAGTTATTTTTTAAAGATTGTAGAGACGTGCACTTGTTTTCAGGTAGCAGAAGAGCCAATCAGTATGGAAAGACTGAATTTTAGGGATCATGATAGACTTCTGACAGAAGATGGTACTTGAGCTGCATGCAGTTAAGGGAAGAGAGGACCTCTGTGAGGTGGAGGTGGGGTGTGGGTACATTCTAGGCATGTGTGGTAGACAGTGGAAAGATGTGGAGATCAGAAATGGGACATTTTAGATGAAGAACGGAGAAGACAGTTTGGCTTTAGAGTTCATGACATTTGGGGTATGCCAAAGAAAGCTATGTATTGGGGACAAAATTGGTAGAGCTATAAACTATATGTTAGTAGCTTTTCACCGTTCTTACTAGCTACCACCCTATGCCCCTACAATAATAATATTATTACATTTACTCCTCAAGTGGTGTAACAATACTCTTTTGCCAGCATTCATGTAGGCTAGGGGTCAAAGTAGAGAATATAGAGGAAAAGGGGGGAGAAAATGGGAGGAAGGTGAAATGCCTTTTCCCTCCTTCATATGGAACTCGAAGAAGCAGAATGAGTTAAGTACAGTGTTGTTGAAGTTCTTGCTTATATATGCATTATAGTATTTTGGACTGGAAATAAATTCATTTTAAGATATGAAATTTAATGGAAAAACATTTTTTTGGGGAAATACTTAAATATATTTTTAAGAAGATTTAGAAAAAAAGTTGTAGCAAAATAAGACTGATATGAACAGTCACTTTTTCATTGCCCTTTCTTATTAATATATTTAACAGTTAGTCATTTATTAGGCTTGGTTATTCATCTCTATTAAATAGTTTGTTCTTTCATAGGCAGAAGGGAAAAAAGAGCTCCCCTTTGTTTATCCTGTTCTGTGTCCTGCTTTTTGCAGTTTGGGTGAATTGAAGGAATTCTTGGTTCTCAATCAGGGAAACAAAAACTCCTGTTTCTCTTTTCTTCCCCATAAATGTGAAATAAAAGTGGTAATTGAATAGGAAAAGTGATCTTCATCTGTGGCTTTCCTGTTCTCCTCCCCTGCTAGGCACCTCTCCATATTCTTATTTGGAGATGGGTGCCCAGGGCTATGTACCTATCATGGAGCAACACACCTGTGTGTATGTATGTGTATGGGGAGTGGGGCGGGGGAGAAGGTTTGATGATACCAGAATGTGTTTTTGCAAGTCTGCTCACCCCTACCCCACCAGGACAGGGGAGGGGTTTGGGTTTATTTAATCTGAACTATCAAAATGATACTTTCTTTTCTCTAAATTTTGACAAAGGGAACCTGTAGCTATAGTCATCTACAATGTAAAAATTGATTGAAAGTAACAAACAATGCCAAACTGGAGGAAAAATGGTACAGAAAAATGTTTTAATATAGTTCTGACTTTATATATCTACTCCGCTAATGTGTGAATGTAGGTAAGCAAATTTCACTATGCTTCGAGGCACCAGGTAGGAGAGCACAACTTTCAGAATTGATGAACATTTCAGGAAGTGTAAGGTAGAGGAGCAGTTAGGTGGTTCAGTATTTAGAGAGCCGAGCCTGGAGTTGGGAGGATATAGGTTCAAACAGACAATTCCTAGCTCTGTGATCCTGGGCTAGTCAATTAATTTCCATTGCCTAGCCCTTACCACTTTTCTGCTATGTAGCCAATACATTGTATCTACTTTAAGATAGAATGCAAAGGATTTTTTTTCCAAGAAAGAGAGAGAGAATGTAAGAGAGAAAGAGAGAGAAAGAAAAAGAAAGAAAAAAAGAGAGAAAGAAAGGAAGGGGAAGAAAAAGAAAGAATGAAAAAGGAAGAAAGGAAAGAAAAGAAAGAAATGAAATGGAGAAGGATAGTTTGAGGTTTTAGGATTTTTAAAGAAAAATATTGAATGCTTCTAAAAGTTAGACATTTTATAAATTTTATTGAACACTAAGCTTATTATGCTGTATTATTATAATATATAGCATATATTATTAGTTATTATATTGTATGAACTGATCAAGTGGCCACCCTTCCCCTGGCTACACAGACATTAGTTTCATTCTGATCTATTCCCATATAGATCCAGAGAACTGTCTGTAAGTCAGAGGGTTGCTCAGAGTCTAAATTATATTTGAGATGCATTATCTAAATGATGAAGTTACTCCCTCTTTTCCAAAGAAGTCCCTTCTGAAGGACCATTGGACATTGTAGGTAGCCTTTCAGGATCCAGAAAAATCACAGATGGATTAAACTCTAATGTTAAGAGCCCCTTCAGGAATAAGGGTTTTTGTTTTCATTTTTTACTGATTATTTAATGACTCTCTGACAGCAATGATACAAGTAGTATACTATATTTGTTTATTTATTTTTACTAAGAAACTACAGTGTTTCGAAAATTTTAATAACTTTTGTCCAAAAAATTTTGAAACATAATTCTGTATCGATGACAGAAGTATCAGCAATATGACCCCCCCAACAATATTTGAACTCTGTCATTTATGCTAACATTTCCCTAAGAGCCATTAGAAATGACCGTTTTCTAAGACATTTCTTCTTTTTCTAGTATAAAAATGCTTCTTAAAGTGTACTTTTCTATAGATATAGCCAATAAATTTTTTATATATGTACATATACGCACACATATATGTGTCCTGAGCTTTTAATTACTTGATAAAGTGTCCTTATAATTACTGGACATAGACAGCTATTTGGTGAGGGAGGGAGATCTTTAACCCTCCGATTTTGCTGCATAGCAGCGAGGGCCTAAGCATATCTCTCATATTGTTCACGAGCCATTTTCTAAAGCCTTTGTGGTAATAGAAAGACTCAGTTTTTTGTCCAACTCTACTACATGCATTTTGGCCTTAACACCAATTCCTTATTGCAGTTATATGTTTCAGACACTCTTCATGAAACCTTTGTGAGAGGGAGATTAGGAAAGGGCAGTTCACGTTCTGTGAATTGATAAAACATGACAAGAAATACAAAGGAGATATTAAATGCATTAGAGGTCCCCACAGTTATCTTTTGTACCATATATAAAACTAATTCAAATTTTAAAATAATACATAATATATATTCTTTCAAATTTTATCTCCATTTGCTTACGATGTTAGCTCTTTAAGGACTGAGAATATTTGTGTTTTTTTCTTTTATCATCAACATTTAGTACAGTACCGGGCACATAGCAAATGCTTAATAATTACTTAAAAGAAATTGTAGACTTGGAGTTTAGAGGCCATCTAGTTCAATCTGCTCATTTTACAGATGAAGAAACCAAGAGTTGAGTGACTTACACAAAGTTCAGCAGGCTTTGAATCCATCTTCTCTGATTCCAGACCTAGAGTTCTCTTCATGGTACCATGCTGCCTCCTGGGATCCCAAAGGGGGAATGGTAACCCTTACATACTAATTTTTAGAATATGTGCTACCAAAGTGAGGACACCAATACATGGTTAAGAGGCAGCTGGAGGAGTCTAAATTGGAAGGAATATTCTTTTTCTGTCAACTTTACCCCTCACCTCATTGTGGCAACAACTATTTGTTCTCCAATTCAAATCAATTGAGGAATGATTCTCAAAGAGAACTATGTAGAAAGTTCTTTTCTTGTAGAAAGTTGTCTTTGTATAGAACAGTTGGTGAAATTTTTTCTTAAAATATTTTGATAACTATTTCTATAGAATTGATTTTCTTTGTAATTTAATGTACTTTAATTTTACTCATTTAAAAATATTATTCTTAGAAAGGATTCATAAGCCTAGCCAGACTGCTAGAGAGATCCTTGATGTACAAAAAAAGTGTTAAGGGTCTTAAAATGTGGAGTATCTGGCCTTCTAAGTCTCTTTGCTTCCCTGATAAAGTTGCTAGACTCAGTACTGTTGTTGGTGGACCTCATCACTGTGGGTTACCAATAACACCTTAGTATCTCACCGCTACAAAACAACCATAAAGACTATCTACTTATTTCACTTCTCACCTTACCCTCCTAAAATACACATGACACCACGATCGAAGAAAAATATTCCTAGTGTATCTATTTGGACTCGGAATTTATTTTTTTGGCAAAGGATTGGAAATTAAGGGGATTCCCTTAAGTTGGAGAATGCTTGAAAAATTATAATGTATGAATGTGGTAGAATAACTGTTATTCTTTGGGAAATGATGAAGGGGGATGTCTTCAGAAAAAAACAAAACAACCTAGCAAGGCTTATATGAACTGATGCAAAATGAAGTGAGCAGAACCAGGAGAGCAATCTATATGGCAACAACAATATTATAGGATAATCAACTGTGAAAGACTTAGTAATTCTGACCAATAGTGATCCACTACAACTCCTCCTAAGGACTTGTGATACAAAATGCTCACTACCTCCAGAGAGGTGATGGACTCAGCGTGCGGATTGATGCATATTTTTTTCCTTTATACATTAATGTTGCTTTTATTTTTATCTAGATCATGGCTAATGAGGAAGTATGCTTTGCATGACTATATTGTATAATGAGTATTTTAATTCTTGCCTTCTCGAAGGGTGGTTGGAAGAAGTAAAGGGAGGGAGAAAATATGGAACTGAAAATAAAAACAAAATTTAAAAAGATAATTTATTCTTCCATAGAAAGTTTTGCAGACCATGGTAGAGTACACTTGACATAGCTCATGTAGTGTTGTATTTTAGATACAAGATAGATTCAATGGAATTTTGTGGACATGCCTGATAATCTCACCACCATTTGTAACATTTTTTCACTGGGAAAATATTCTAAGGTTCCAAATAACTGATTTACAAATGAACTCTTAAGAGTACAGCTCATTTATAAGACTTCCTGTATTCTGCTTTTGCCTTCTGCTATCTTTGGTTTTATTTTTCTTGGAATGTGTTTTGGAAGGAGTGATACAGGGTGGCTTTTAGTGTATTTCATGTAGGCAAATGTGTGGATTCTTTTAGCTTGGTGAAATTGGGAGAAGTAGCAGAAGGAGGGAATTGGTAATGGGTGTGGAAGTAATAATATTGTTGCTTGTGGTGGGTGAGGCAAGTGCAAATGGTGAAGGCCAATATATTTCTGTAAATTTAATGACTAATTAAAAGAAACTTTTGCAAAGCTGTATGTATTTCGCTACATTTGCTTTAATCCATATGCTTTGTGGATTTGCCATTTTGGAAATAACCAGCTAGATAATTTTGAATATCTGGTTTATCATCCTGTGCTTCTTACATGGTCAGATCCTTCATTGAAAATATTTTTGAAGATAATTTTTCTGGGCTGTCAAAATGATTTGGAGTAGAGTTACATGAAAAATAAATTAAGAGCAGGGATCAAATGCACAAGCTACCTGGTACTTTTCCATTCTCAAGAGGAAATTTCAGTTTTTTTCCCTTACAGCTCAATCCTTACTCTTATCACCAAAGTACATAGCATGATTGATATTACATTTCAGCTACGTAAACATTGCTTTAATACTTCTCATTACTTTTGCCCAAATAACCCTGAGTAAATGTAGTATCTGGCACAACAGTTTGTAGCTGTGGCATCCTTTCAGAGCCAGTGGCCTTGTTGCACAAGACAGAGCTCTTGGACTTTTGGCAATGGTACAGCTTTTTTTTTAAAAGCTTTTCTTTATACATTTCACCTTCATTATCTGCAAAGCTCTATTGTCTAGTAAACTAGAGGCCAGAGGGAACAGCCTTTACTTCCATCTTGTTCAGAACCAAATATCTTAATTTCTCTGACAGAATGGAATAAAATAAACACAGTGGAACCAAACAGAATTGACTAAAGCCTTGCCTCTAAATGAAGAGAAGAAAATTTAAAAAGTATGCTTTAGCAACCATATCTTCGTAAATGTCTTCCAAATCCTTTGATACTGAGGTAGGAGAAATTTTCTCACACACTCAAAAGTCACATTTGGTGTCTTATCCAATTAAGGTAGTCTGTTTACACTCATTTGACTAGGTCAGGCAGATCTTCAAGGAAGTGTAGTTTTCTGTGTTATCCAAGACGAAGCCAAAGTACACAATTTGTTTTGTTATAGTGGAAAAGCAAATGACTGGAGCTGGTTTGTACACAATCTTTGTTAGGCAGTCTGACTTTCAAATAACCTTTATTTCAATTATCCAAGTCAAGAAAAGATAATATTGTATAGTTTATGGTGAGAGAGCATTTTAAAGGGAAAAACACTCTTTGCAATCATGCCATGCAATAGTTATTATTATCCCTGTTTTATACTCTTTAGCAGCTTACCTGGTCATATGAACCAGTAAATGTGAGAGCCAAGATGTAAATCTAGGTTTTGACTCTTTTCTTTCTATTACGTGCTATATTTAATACAGTTATGGTGCCACCTTAAAAGTAGGCCCAATTGGGTTGTTCATTGGTTCAAGAAATGGAATGATCCTTGTAGATCTAGTCCAGCCTCCTTTTTCCAATCAATCAATCAATAATTATTTATTAAACACTTCCTTTGTGCTCCCAGGGGATGGCTAGATGGCACAGTGGATAGAGTGTCAAGCTTGAGTTCAGGAAGATTAATCTTCCTGAGTTTAAATTTGGCTTCAGACTTTTACTAGCTATGTGACCCCAGCCAAGTCACTTAAACTGTTTGCCTTGGTTTCCTCATCTGTAAAAATGATCTGGAGAAGGAAATGGCAAACTACTCCAGTATCTTTGCAAAGAAAATCCCAAATGGGGTCCTGATGAGTCAGATATGACTGAAAAAGGACTGAACAGCAATAACAACTATATGTGAAGAGCTGTGCTAGGCCCAGAGATACAAGTGCAAAGAATTAAACAGTCCTTACTCACAAGGAACTTATACTCTAATAGAGGAGACAAGAATACCATCAGTAGGAAGTAAATAAATGAAAGTATATATAAAACAGATAGAAATAAGGTAGTTTGGTAGGGAGGACGTCAACAGTTGGAGGAATCAGGAAAGGCTTCATGTAGAAGATGATACCTGAGCTTCATCTTAACAGGAAGGAAGGAAGGGAAAGAAGCAAGGAAGAAAGGAAGGAATGGAAAGAAGGAAGGATAGAGGGAGGGAGGGAAGGAAGGAAGGTATGGAAAGAAGAAAGGATAGAGGGAGGGAAGGAAGGAAGGAAAAAAGAAATGAAGGAATGGAAAGAAGGAAGGATAGAGGGAGGGAGGGAAGGAAGGAAGGTATGGAAAGAAGGAAGGATAGAGGGAGGGAAGGAAGGAAGGGAAAAATAAATGAAGGAATGGAAAGAAGGAAGGATAGAGGGAGGGAAGGAAGGAAGGAAGGAAAAAAGAAATGAAGGAATGGAAAGAAGGAAGGATACAAGGAGGGAAGGGAAAAAAGAAATGAAGGAATGAAAGGAATGGAAAGAAGGAAGGATAGAGGGAGGGAGTAAAGGAAGGAAGGAAGGAAGGGAAAAAGGAAGGAAACACCTATTTATTAAGTCCTTCTAATTAAGGGCACAGGTACTATGCCAAATGCTTTACAAATACCATACCAGGGATACATAGCCAGTGTAGAAGAAGAACTCGAACCTGGACCTCCCTGATGCTCCTGCCAACTCTCTTTTATTAGACTGGCTCTCTCTCCAGCTCCATCTTAGCCTCCCTAAATAGACATGGCACAATGTGGGGAAGGAAAGAAATAGTTGTGAATCACAGCACATCTGTCCACAGAGATGCTAGTGTTCAGACCCCTTACACACTCCTTTTTTACTGAATTTTAACTCTTGTTTGTCCTTCATTTTTGAAGAAGACCAGGGACCTCACAGAGTCAGGTCAGGGCACCACGTATTGGGCTGCAGCTGATCCATCCAGTGTGAGTTTGGAAGGCACTCCTACAGCAGACCAGGCACAAGGGGGTCTTTTGGCACACGGGGTGGTGGGGCAGATGCAGCTCGGTTTCCTTTGTGCTTCTGCATTTCTGCCTTGCCATTGGAGTACAAGCATCTTCTTTGATGCAGGCACACTGTGCTGGGTTGTCTTGTGCCCTTACCTCCCATGTTTCCTTGTCAATGCTCTAATTCTTCAGCAATACCTTGAGAAAGTCCTTATACAACTCCTTCCAACTGATGTACGAATGCTTAACTTGTGCATTTCTCCATAAATTATTTTGCATAAGAATAGATTTGACATTCAGATAACATGGCCAATGGACTCTAAAGAGGAACTCAGTCTGGTACCTTATCTTGGCACATAATCTTCGTGATCTTCTTGAGAAAATTTATGTGGAGGTGATTCAGTTTTCTGACATTGTGCTCATAACTGGGTAGGTTTCACAGGTACATGGTAGCACAATGGCTCTGTAGACCTGCAGCCTTATAACTTTTCTCCTATACAGTCTTTTGGAGCTTCCCCAAACTCTGATGAAATGTGCATTGATCTCATCCACTACATGGACAGCCCTAGAGAGCGTACAGCCAGGGTAAGTGACAGCCACAGCCTTCAGAATTTCTTATTTACTGTGACCAGTGGTTCTAGGTATGGATGGTGTGGGGCTGATGGAGGACCTTTGTTTTCTTGGTGTTAATCGTCCAGCCAAAATGAGCCCAGGTGGCAGAGAATGGATGCATGCAGTGATGTATCTCAGCTTCAGAGTTGCTTTGAGAACACAGTAATCTTGGAAAAAAAATGTCTCCCACCAACTCCTCCACGTTGATCTTGTCTTGTAGCCTTTCCAAGTAAAAGAGCTGACCGTCAGTGGAGAAGCTGATCTTGAACTTCCTCCTCCTCGAAGGCATCTGACAACATCAAGGAAAACATCATTCTTCATTCTGTTGGTGCCTGGGAAAGCACGAGAGCATCATCCTCTATCCTGAATCCATGCCATCATGTCCTACTGCTGACTTATTAATTCTTGTAATGAAACCAGCAAAGAAATGTTAAAATCCTAAAATTCAATTGCCTTTTACATGTGTTTTAGAGTAAATAAAATAAGGCTTTTTAATTAAATATCTAAATTAATAAATTATTCTTCCATATTAAGCATCATCGAAAGGTGGAGCTAATCACCAATACAGATTCAAATATAATTTCCCTTCAGCTGAACCACAAAGTCCAAAGTGAATACGTGTAATATATGCATGTAGGATCCAATTTTTGGAATTGTATCTAACAGAGCTAGGAAAACTCTGGGACTTTCCTGATTTTTCTGATCTTCTCCCAAAAGCTTTTCTCATTAAGATGCTCTTCCTTCTTCAGTTTGGTATGTTAGTGTTTCATTCAGCAATCAGCCTTTTGGGCTTTTATTATTTGTATGCATCAGAACAGTTGTGGTTTAGATGTACCCACACCAGCCAGAACAAGTTGGTTAGATCTTTTGAAGTTATAGAAAATAACTTTTAAAATTGTGTTTAAAATTGTCTACTTGACGAGTTTGACTAAGTATGACTTTCCCCCTTCATTTACATACTTTAATTAACAACATAGTATAATTACATCAGCTTCAATATGAAAACTTAAAAAAAACCTCTTCCCTTCTGTTTTAAGATTGAGAGTAAGTATCAATTTCAAGGCAGAAGAGTGGTAAGAATTAGATAATTGGGGTTAAGTGACTCACCCAAGGTCCCAGAGCTAGGAGGTATTTGAGGTCAGATTTGAACCCACAGAACAACCTAGTTGCTACAATGTGGTACCTTTTTAAGACATGCAGAATTACCCTGAAAAGTATTTGTAGACACATTATTAAAAAAATAATGCACCTAATTAAAAATTTCTTAGTACTTGTTTCATCAAGTTTTGGAATATTAGTCAAGATAGAGGGGGGACTTTCTTCCCTTTTAAAGAGTTTATTGCATATGACTGACTTTAGATCAAATGGTGTCACTGGTGAAGTTTCCTAGCTCTCTTAATTCTTCTGTTATTTTGGATCCTCAGTCCTCTTATGGTACCTCTAGATAGCCAGGATCCCTGTGAGACATCCTTTATACGGTTTGCACATGGGTCCTTTGGCTTACATCTTTCCAGTCCCTCCCTCTCTCCAGCCCCCTCAGTATGTAACTGTTGAGGAGGGTTCCTTAATCGAAAGGAATAAATAGTGAAAGATGAAATTTCAGGAATTAGTAAGGAGTGGAGGAAATGTTTTTGGGTAGGCAGAACTTTCTGTTTAATCGGGTTGGTATCCTTTAAATCTCAGCATGTAGGCAACCAACCACATCTTCTGTCTATGCCTAAGGCTGACGGTCTTTAAGACCCTGTACCTAATCCAAACCAACAAATTCATTTTGGAACAGATGACTAAAAGGGATCATGCATGAGATGGCAGGAGCTATTCCTCCAAGAAAGGACCTACTTAAATTATCTTAGGTTGATGAGTGACTACAGTTTTTTTTTAAAGACCTCCAGGAAAAGAAATTCCACAACTTCTGTTAGTAACTAGTTCCAGCGTTAGAAAATGTCCCCTCTCAAGAAGTTATTTATATCTAACCTAAATTCCTCATGCTATACGCATTTCCTCTGGTCCTCTCTCAGAGGAGATGGAAAGCAGTTGGTAACCATTCCCTTTCATGTGATAATCCTTCACGTACTCGAAGGCAGTTAATCAGCTGAATTCTCTTTATTATATTTGAAAGGATTGTTGTTCACTTGTGTCTAACTCTTTGTGACCCCATAGACCACAGCACACTGATAGATACTGTTTTTGGAGCTTTCTGGGCAAAGATATTGTGTAGTTTGCCATTTATTTTTTCAGTGAATGAAAGCAAACAGAGGTTAGGTGACTTGCCCAAGGTCACATAGCTTAGACACTTGCCTACATTTCTTCATTGTAAAAATACTATATTTGTTTTAGGCTGTATGACCACAGAGAAATAGCCTATCTGTACTTATACTTGCTCCAATAAGACTACTACTACTGGGTGTGTGTGTGTGTGTGTTCTGTACCTATATCAGCAATTTCATCAGGGTTGGGGATTTCCACTTTTGAAACTCCCTCCCACCAGTGCCACTCAGCAACTCATCTTTAAATATCATTTAGAAACTTTTCTGGGACAAAGAGAGGTTAAGGAACTTGCCAATGGTCTCACAGCCAGTAAACAGTCAGAGGTAGGATTTGAACCTATGGATTATTGACTCAGGCCAGCTGTATATCCAGAACTCTGTGGCATTTCTGTAGATAATACCAATATTTTATGACTATGATTATGGTGATTTCATGAGAGTGCTTTTATATATAATGGCTTGAATGACTTCCACCTTAGATTAGGAAAAACATTCATAGTTTTCAATGGTTGTTATGCTAACTTTTAATAATAAAATTTTATATTTTAAATAAAATAATTTTAATAATAAAAGACTGCTTTTCTGCATTGGAAAACAATACCATGATAATTACCTTTGTTTCCCACATTGTAATATTCTTGTTTAAATAGTTTTCAAAAGTTTAGCTTATGAATCAGATTCTGTTGGAATCATAGTGTTAGAACACTGTGTCAAGTGGTTGGGAACAGAATTACTCCTTTATGGTAAATTATATTAAAATACTTTTTTTCTGAGAGCTTCAGTGGTCAGATAAAAGCGAAATATAAAGACTCTTGATGAATCAGAGCCCTTGCTTTCCTTGTTCTGGATGACGTCAAATGGAAGGCACGAAGCTGAATACTTTATCTTTGCAGAGACTACCAAAAATCCCAGATTGAGGCCATGATGAGGCCAGGATAGCTTTTAGGGCAAAAATTCTTCCGGATATGTAGAAATTCCCTAATTCTCTAAAAATTATTCATTTTTAAATGTTTAATTTTAAGAACTGGTAATAAATCTACCAAACAAACTGAAATCTTTTTTCTCCCTGTCCTAGTCCTGACCTTATTCTTTCCCTGTTTCTCTTCCTTCTCTAATCCTACTTTCCTCTCTTCTCCTCTCCTCATTTCTTCTATTCTCTCCTTTCTCCTCTGTAAGCCTATAAATCTGAGAAACAGCTTCAGGGATTTTCCATGACTGCTGTTCATATATACACAGTGTCTGCATAAGGTGGGATATTTTTCATTTGATCTCATCTTTACATTGCCTTTTTTTTCTTTGTGGGTTAAAATTGTTATTTATCTTTTAACCTTATTCTGTTGGAAGGAAACAATGACACATACTAGAAAATCTTATACTTCTTCTGTGTTATATATTTTGCTTCATTATGGATATAGATTTTTTTAACTTAACTTTTTTTTCCATTTTTCACAGTTATTTTCTGACATTTTGCAATTCAGATTTCACCCCTCCCTTCTTCCCTTTCCCCCTCCCCTAGGCAGTAAATAGTCTGATTTGGTTATATCAGTGCTTTCATGCAATACATATTTCCACATTTATTGATATAAATATAAAAATATTTACATGGCTTATTCATGGAAATAATTAGCAAGTTATACGAACAGTTTATATTGCCCCTGTTGTATGCATTAAGACACAAACAATAAAATATATACAGATTTACACAATGCATTCAGGTAACACTTTTGCCCATTTTGGAGGGGTTATTTTTTTTTTTATCATTCAAGGATCTTTGAGTATTTCTTTCAATAATGCAGATGTGAACACTTCTCTACAATCCCTTCCTCTATTACTTGATAATCTTAGAGAGTTGCTATGCATGGCATATTAATTATTATGTTTCCAACCTTTCAGTGAGACTCCCTGAATTTAGCTTAAATGGTTCTTGGAACCACACACAGTCTACACACCAGTCATACTCAAACCTTTCCTCTCTTGGTGGCATTTGCTAAGGTTCATGCTTCATTGGCAGTCTTAAAAACTCAGTTACCCCTCTAAAACATCATAAGGAAAAGGAATAAGATAAAAGATAGGACTTTGATATCAATTGTACAACATTCATTCATTCATTCAACAGTGAAATGCACTACAAAAACAAATGATGAAGCCCCTGCCTAGTAGGCAGGAACTTGCAATTTAATAGATTGTAATAATGCAGATTCACAGATAAAGAGATATAAATTAGAAAGGAATATAAAGTGTTGTGAGATCTGCTTGGGGGAGAATCATTTTCTGGTAGAGGAAATCAGGGAAAGCTAATTAACAATTGACTACAATAATAAAATGAATAAAAATTATAGAATTATTTCAGTTGATGCAGAAAAAGCTTTTGACAAAATAAAAGACATTTCTATTAAAATACTAGAAAACATGGCAACAAAAGGTCTGTTTCTTAAAATAATAAAGAATATGTATTCAATTCTAAAACCAATCATTATATATAATTTCATTTAAAATAACTATATAATGTATAAAATGCTTGGGCGTCTATCAAGATAGACATAAAAGCTATTACAATTTCAAATTACATTTTACAGAGATGTAGAATCTTCCAATATATTTGGATGAATTAAGGATGTCCACTGCCAACATTTCTTTTGACATTGTATTAAAAACGCTGGTTATAAAGTAAGATAAAAAAGCAGAGAGTAATCATAAAGAAAAACAAAGTTGTCACTTTTTGTAGATGACATGATAGTGTGCTTAAAGAGTATGCTAAAATTGATTATTAATTAAGATATAAAATAAATCCACAAAATCCCAACATTTCTAAATAATGACAATGGAAACCCAGGAAGAGATTGAAAAGGAAATTTCATTTAAAATAATAATAGAATGTATAAAATACTTGAAAGTCTAATTACCAGGATATATACAATAATTGTACAAATACAACTTTATACCACTCTTTATAGAAATAGAGACCTAAATAACAGAATATTAATTTCTCATAGGTAGAATTAGAGTAAAAATAATAATATTACCTAAATAATTTAACTCTTCATTACCATACCAATTAAACTAATAAAAGATTACTCTTTAGAACTCAAGAAAATAATAATCAAATTCATGTGTAGGACAAAAAGATAAAACATCTAAAGGGAGACAATGAAAAGAAATGAGAATGAAGTGAGTGCCTAGTTTTGCCAGATCTCAAGTTAAACTACAATGCAGTAATTCTCAAAACAATTTGCTATTGATAGAAAATAAAGGAATGTTAGTAGAACAGATTAGATATAAAGCATACAAAACAAATGTATCCAGTACTCTTGTATTCCATAAATAGATTGGGATAAAGATTCACTATTTGATAAAAACATCTGGGAAAACAAGAGAGTAGTATGGAAATGATTTAGATCAACACCTCATTCTTTATAAGAGGCTACAAATAAGATAAATTATAAATGTATACTTGATGTAGTTAGAAAAGGTCATATCATAAACAAATTATAAAGAAAAATGAAAAAAGCCTATCAAATAAAAAATATTCATGACCATATAAAGGATAGAGAACATTGTAGAAGATAAAATGGGCACTTGATTATATTAAAAAGTTTTATATAACCAAATACAATAAAGCTAAGATTCAAAAGGAATACTTAAGTGGAGAAAAACATTTGGATCAAGTCTATCTGTTAACTGGGAAGAAATCTTTGCAGATAGTTTTTCTGATAAAATTCTCATGTTTAATATATATAAAGAAATTTAATCAAATCTATAAGAAAAAGAGCCATGCCAGAGCTGAGTTTGAGGATCAAACTTAACATTTAAGAGAAGCATAAAAATTTAAATAGAAAAATGAAAACTTAAGGTTGCTTATAAATCTAGTAATAAGCTTCCAAGATTAATTCTATTTAGAACAATGACATTAAAAAAAGAAAAGGGAAAAGAAGGAGGAACACTGATAGAAGAGAAAAGGAGAGATAGAAGAGAGTAAATGATCTTAAATGAAAAGGTGTGTAAGAGTCAATACAATGGAGGAGAAAATGGGAGGTTGGCAGGTAATGTATGAATCTTACTCTCATCAGAATTGATTCAAAGCTGGAATAAGATGCCATGTATTACTAAGAAAAAGGTATTACTTTCTATTCCCATTCAGTTTTCTCCAGAGGTCTACTATCATATCAAACTATTCTCAAGTTTTATTTAGTTCCTTAACTTCTTTCTTATTTTTTATTGGGTTTATCTAGTTCTGAGAGGGGAAGGTTGAGGTCCCCCAAAAGTATAGTTTTACTCTCTATTTCTTACTTTAACTCTTAATTTCTCCTTTAAGAGTCTGGAAGCTTTATCTGTTGCATATATGTTTAGTATTGACATTGCTTCATTGTCTATGGTACATCTTATCAAGATGTAATTTCTTTCCTTCTTTCTTTAATTAAATCAATTTTTATTTTTGTTTTATCTGAAATGATAATTGCTAAAAATTCTTTTTATCACACAAATATGGTGCTGATACCTAAACCAAGAAGAGTTAAAATGGAGAAAGAAAAATATAGACTAATCTCCCTAATGAATATTGATTCAAAATTTTTTATTAAAACTTAGCAAGGAGATTACAGTATAATATCATAAGGATGAAACACTATGACCACATGGGTTTTGTGCTAGGAATTCAGGAGTGCTTTAATATTAGAAAAACTATCAGCATAAATGACTATATCAATAACAAAATGAACAAAAACCATATAATCATCTCAAGAGATGTAGAAAAAGCCTTTGACGAAATACGATACTCATTTCTTATAACAACATTAGAGAAAATAGGAATTAATGGAGTTTTCCTTAAAATGAAAAATTGTACCTACCTTAAACAATCAGCAAATACTATCTATAATGAAGATAAGTTGGAAGCTTTTCCAATAAGATTAAGGCTGATGTTCAGCATTGTAATGGCAAGCTAGCTATATCATTAAGAAAAGAAAAAGAAATTGAGGGAATTAGAATAGGAAAAGAAGAAAAAAGTTACCACTCTTTGCAGAAGACATGAGGATATACTTAGAGAATTTCCAGGGAATTAATTAAAAAACTAATTAAAAAATTAACAATTTTAGCAAGGTTATAGGATATAAAAGAAATCCACATAAATCATCACTATTTCTATGCATGACCAACAACCATACTGGAGTTCAATTTGGAACCATGCCCAAAGGACCATAAATCTGTGCATACACTTTGATCTAGCAATACCCATACTAGGTCTGCATCCTAAAGAGATTAAAAACAGGGGAAAAGGGCATACTTATACAAAAATATTTAGAGCAGCTCTTTTTGTGACAGAAGAAAATGGAAACTGAAGGGATAGCCATCACCTGGGGAATGGATGAACAAGTGGTGGTATATAGTTGTAATGGAATACTAAGTATCTCTATTATAAATATCTTAAATGTCCTAATTATTGCCTTCTCAAGCAAGAGTTTAATCAGTTTAACCTTACTGAATTCTTTAAGTTTTCATTTTTCTGTTTACATTTTTGTGCTTCTCTTAAGTGTTGAATTTGTTCCTCAAATTTTCTTTTCAGCTCTAGCATTTTTTGTTAGGAATATCTGTAAACCCTCTTTCATTAAATATAAAATTGTTTTCATGCTTAGCTTTACAAAGTAGGTGACTTTTGGTTGTAATTCTAGATTGTTTGCCTTTTAGAATATCACATTCCATGCTTTCTTGTCCTTTAATGTAGAAGTTTCCAGGTCCTGTATAATCCTGGCTGTGACTTCACAATATCTGCTTTGTTTCCTTCTGGCTGCTTGTAATACATTTTCCTTGCCTTGGAAGTTCTGAAATTTGACTATAATAGTCCTGGGATGTTTTATTTTGGGGGGATATCTTTTAGGAGGTGATTGGTGGACTCTTTCAATTTCTATTTCCCTTCTTGTTCAAGAATATCAGGATAGTTTCCCCTGATGATTTCTTGTAAAATGGTGTCTTAGGCTCTTTTTTGGTCATGCTTTTTAGGTATTCCAATGATTTTCATATTATCTCTCCAGGATATATTTTCCAGTGACATATTTCACATTTTTTTATTCTTTCATTATTTTTTTGTTTCCTGATTTCTTATGATGTTATTAGCTTCCACTTGCCCAGTTCTTTTTTCTAAAGTTATTGTCTTCCTTAAGCCTTTGTATTTCTTTTTCCATTTGGCCAGTTCTACTTTTTTTAAGAAATTGTTTTCTTTGGTGTGTTTTTGAGCCTCCTTTTCCATTCCTACCTTTCTAGTCTTTAGGTTTTCTTAGTGCTTTTTTGGCCTCCATCTTCATCTGGCCCATTTTAGTTTTTAGGAAGGTGTTTTCTTCATTGAAATTTTCCAGAACCTGTTGACTTTCTCTAATATTGTTATATATTTGTATATATGTTCATATATATATACATATACATATATGTATGCATATCTATATCTATTTTTCCTATATACAACTAGTGAGGAAATTTATTTTGTTTGGCTATATATGTTTATTTTGGAATCTGTTCTTTTCTTTTTTTTCCATTGGAGTTGGAGTAGGTAGGAGGTAGAAAAAATGGATTTATGTTATTAAAATTTTTTAAAGCACAGCAGTAGGAGTGTGATACAGATTTGGAATATTGCCAGTACATTGAGATGAAGACAATGTTTTATACTTTTGCTTAATTGTTTGACTTCATTAGAGTAGATGAATATAATCTATAAATGTTTGTAATGTTAAAAAATACATCAACAAATATTTTTTTTAAAGTTAAGTCCAGGAGAACTTTTGAATTTAACACTATTCTTTTACCTTTCACTATTTAAAAAAATCTTTCTGCATCACTGACCTTGAGCCATTGTTCTTTCTTGGCTTCTTTGTTCCCTAAACCTAGTTATCTTATATTACATTTTCTTTTCTATATGATCACTACTGCCTTAACTAAATACTCAAGTTTGGAATCTGCTCTTTCCTTTTTATTTCGTGCCTCTATCCATCTTAGAGTACGAGTATGATTCTGGGGTTTAATTACAAGGCAAATGAAAATTTTTATATTTAGTCAACCAATTTATTAAGCACAGACCATGAATCTGGTATGGGGATAAGGAGACAGAAGAAAGTAAAAAACACAGTCACTGCTCTCAAAAGAGTTCACATTCAAATAAGAGAGACAATATGTAAACAATTATATACATACTATATATATATATATATTCATCTATGTAGTATTAATGGAATATAATCTCAGAGTGAAGGCCCTAAGCTTTTACTAATTTTCTAATAATAATAATTGATTAGGATGGGGGAATGGTTAGGAATTGGGACGGAAGATAAAACAAGGTTTATTGAACAATCTGGGATTAGCTCTGAGACTCGATGAAAGCATGAAGGCAATAGTGAGGGAGGAGAATATTTGAGGTCATTCAGTGAAAAGGCATGGAGTTAGAAGATGGAAAAACACGGGTCAAAAAGATCTTCTTTCAGAATAAAGTTAATGGGTTTAAACACTGGCATACAAAATGTCTGTAATGGTTGACATACAAATTGTTACCAAGAATCCCTGTAGTGTTCTTGATATTGATGGCATTGCATTGTATAAGGGAATGGATGGAGCCATTCTTCCTGGGATTGCTGAGCTGTGATTTTGTGAGAGCAATTACTTCTTCTACCAGTGAAGGTTACCATTCTTCCCTGCCTTAATAATCAGTTTAATAAAAGGTTTCTACAGGAAATTAATTCATGCTTCAGATATAGTTCAGCTAGAGCTCTTCTGAGATCTTTTTTAACTCTAGGATTCCAAATCCTTCACAAATAATCAATGACAGAAATGGGATTTTAAGGCCTCCTTACTCCAAATCTACTAATATCACTAAAATTGACAGCAAAAGGAGAATAACTTTTTGCAACTGTATTCATTTTTTATCCCATGATCATCTTCAAGAGGAATACATAGATGGAATACAAGGAACTCAGTGCTCTGTTTATGCTCCAGTATATCAGAAATATACACCAGTTATTACAAAAATGGATAATATGGAAATAGGATTTGAGTATTAATATATGTATAACCCATTGGAATTGTTTGTCAACTCTGAGAGGGGGGATGGAAGAGGTGAGGGAGGCAACAAGAATCATGTACCTATGGAAAAAAATAAAAACAAAGAAATCAAAGAAATGTATACCAATGTAAGGTAAACAAAAGTATACAATTAATTTAATTTAAAAATATTCTTGAAGTGTCTAGCATGGACAGTGTCCATATTATAAAAAGAAAAGATTACAACTTAAAATTAAGTGTTATATAAACTTTCTAAATGATCTCTTCTTGCTACTAGAACTTCAGTAGGCTTAGCTTCTGTAAGGGAGTTGTGGAACCCCACAAAGTGTAATTACAGAAGGTTCAGACTTCTCAGTTTCTCAGTTCAAACAATTTACCAAAAGTACCTACTGAGTGGGGAGAACCTGAATCACCAGGGTACCATATTGGACTATGGAAATATGTTAGTATCTTGGGAACCCTCATCTTTGACAAACATTCCAATAAAAAATCATTTAAAAAAGGAATAAAGATAATCCACAGCAGATTTCTCTACCTATTTTGGGACTACACAGAAGGATGAAGAGAATCGTTCAGAAACTTTGAAGTAGAAAGGATGGATCAAAGGCACAGTCTGAAGTAGTCCTAGGACAACAGAAGCGTTTCATTGGAGCCCAAAGGGAGCAATCCTAGAGCCCAATATCCAGAAAAATGACCTTGGACTGGGGTTGTCCAGAGTCTCATGGCAAGTGCCCAGGGTAGGGGTATAGCCTGGAGTTCTATAGCAAAGAAAGTGGGAGAAGAGCCCCAGCAGAGCCCAGTGAGAGAGTGACCCAGAGACCTATAGAGAGCCACAGCAAGAAGGTCCCAGGATGAGCTCAATTTAGGGGTAAGGATTTGAGCAGCTACAAGGCAGCTGGATCTAAACTATAATAGGAGACAATAGCAATAAATTCTTGGAAAAAAAGTGTGGTATAGTCATCCACCATACCTAGGACCTGGAACGGCCTGCCAACAACATACAGTTATATACTGAGATTCCTGATAGGAGTAAGCAAAAAGAAAAAAAAAATCCAATGTTCTAAAGAAATATCTTGGACTGAGAGAAACACCCAAAAGATAAACTTTAAAGAAGAATAACTTCACAAAAAATCTTAGTAAAGTCTTAGGGAAAATATATCCTGACCACATGGATTAAAAGAGGGATTTTTGGGGGTGAGGGGCAGGGAGAGCAGCCAGGTGCTTTAGTGGATTGATTGCCTGGTTCAGGGATGGGAGATCCTGGATTCAAATTTGACCTTAGATGTTTCCTAGCTGTGTAACCCTCGGCAAGTCACAACGCATTGCCTTGCTTTACCACTTGTCTGCCTTGGAACCAATATGTGGTATTTATTCTAGGACAGAAGGTAAGGGTTTAAAAAAACAACAAGTATCTGGAAGAAGCAAAACAAGACATGGAATAGCTGCAGAGGAAAAAATGGCAAAAATAATTAATATCTTAGAGATTTTGCTAAGAACTGGATTCTCTGAAAATGAGAATTTCCATGCCCCCAAAGTGGTAGTTCATTTACTCTACAGGTGGCCATCTTGATTTTAACAAGTTAGCCAGGAGACAAAGTCCTTGTGGGTCTAAGAGGCAAAGCATTGTGAAATATTATTTCATTGGATTTTTTTTTATCTTTTGTGCGTGCTTCCTTAAATGATGCTGATTGTATCAATTCATGCTTTTTTTGTACTCATCCTTGTTGGCTCATAAATGTTCCATAAGGTTAATTTAGCATGCTGTCAACCTTCTTTTCAGACTTTTGACACATGATTATCAGAGCAACACTTGAGCTCTTCATCTATTATCCCTCCCACTTGCTACCTGACTGACCAATCATCATTTCTGCCCATCATATATCTTCTGCCTGATGTTATATATTACATGTAATATAGAGATATTATGTACACAGACACACATATAACACAAATTAGACATTGTATGTTTTATATATAATGTGAAATTTTAATTTTCTTTTTTGTTATGGACTTTGTTATTAACAAACAAAAAAATATATATATATATATAAGGAAGAACAAAAAAGATGATTATATATAGAACCATGGCCTTCCATTAGTTATATATATAGACTTTAACAAGCATTCTGGTCATTGTTGGAGACTTTTTTATTTCCATGACATGTTTTTCTATTGTCCTCTGAATCCCTTCCAATCTTAATTTTTGTCATTTGTTAACTATTAATTTTCCATTATTCATAGCATCACTGGAAATATAGGCTAGATACTTAGCCTAAATGTAACCTATTTCCTCCTCCTCTTTAAGTTTAAAAATTAATATCCAAATATTTTAAGTATTATATTTTATAAAGTTTATTAATAATAACTTGAAGTAAAGGGAAGTAAAGCCTCAGTAAAGAAAGAAATTACCCCAGACTGTACACACAGGAGAGAAGAGCGCAGAGCCACCAGAGAAGAGAGAGAGAGGGCAGGGTTACACACAACTATATACAAACAATGTAAGCATGCAACTTGGGGATGAAAAGGAAAGGAATTCTGGGAAATACTGAAAGGAATTCTGGGGAACGTAGTCCTGGAGTACAACATTCTAACTACACATCTCCATCCCCCAGTTCTAGTAGAATATGAAAGCTCTTTAAAATCAGAGACTATTTTGTTTTTCTGCCTTTTTATCCTCATTGCCTGGCATAATACTTTTCTTATGCATAGTAGGTATCTAATATTTGTTGAATTGAATAGACCCCCCCATTAGTTTTGAAGATTTGTGAACTGATGTAGTATAATCTAGTCATCCTGTAAGACTTAGAGAATATGACTTTCCATTCTCTCTTAGTCCTGTTGGACTAGCCTGACCTAAGCATACGTTTTATATTAGGGGACTAGTGAGAAATAAAGTTGGAAACATGTCATGGAACCACATTTTAGACCTGTTGAAAGCCAGACAGACCAATTTAGACTTTGTGTGGTAGAAATTGGGATCCAATTGTAAATTCCATGGAAAAACAAAATCTTAGGATTTTTAACCTGGTAGGGATATGGGAGAAGAATTAAAGGGGAGGACTAGAGATAGAAAGATAAGCTAGGAGGTATATTTTATAAACTAGGCACAAAATGATGAAGGCCTAGAATAAAATGGTAAGAATAAGAATAGAGAGGAAATGGGAAGAAATGTGGAAAAGGGAAGGCATGTGATTGGATGTTTTGGTGTTAAGGGAACAGATATTTAAGATGGAGTGGTTAGTGGTGGTTTTAATAGAATTCAAGGAGAACAAGTACTAAAAGGAATGAGAAGAAGTCTTTGGATTTGTTTGTTAGGAAACCAGATTTTTGAGAAAGAAGGGTTCATAGATTAATAGAAAGTTAAAACTGCAAAAATTGTTAAGGATGAAATGTATTTTGAGGAATAGAGGCAGCAAATGATCACACTGTGAGAAATCTGTTAGTAAAGGAAGGATAGAGATAATGTGTAGAATAGAAGAGAGTATCAAGGACAAGTGAAATTTTGTTTTAAAAATAAACTTAGAGAGACTTGAGTATACTTGAAAGCAGAAAAGAAAGATCTAATTGATGAAAAGGAGACATTGAAGATATTGGTGAGAGGTTGGGGAAACAGAATATGGACTGAATTTTGGAACAAAGTTCCTTGGGAGTATGGAAAGGATTGGATTGCGATCACAGGGAGATATCAGGGCTGAGAGATCTGCCCAGGGTCACACAGATGGTAAATGCCTAAGATCAGATTTGAACTCAGATCTTCCTGAATCTAGGTCTGATGCCCTATTCGCTACACTGCCTAGTTTCCCCTCCAAAACCTCATCTTCCTCACTGAGTGAAATTCCATCATAAATGAGTTATTCCTTTTTATTAAACATTGTTTTATATTAGCAGCCTTTTAAAAGTCATTCTTGATAGCTACTTCAAAAGTTTCTCCATATTTTTGGGTGAATGAGTTTGTCAGATCACTTTTCTTTCAAACTGAGGAAAGAAGGCAGGATAAGAACCTAGACAAATGGGAGTCAAAAGAAGGCTGAAAAGGCAAGGTTTGGAGGTTGGGGGAGCCAGGACTTGGAAAGGGAACAGAAGTGGGCACCGCAGACAAATGTTACCATCTTTACAACTTTGTCTAAGACCAGCCTTGACTTACTAACAAATGTTGTATGAAAAGGATGGCTACTTTATCAGAACTCTGAGCATGTCAGGAAGCCCTCAGGATACCTTAGAAACTGGTTGGGTAGGCTGCTTAGTCACATGCATACCAGACAAAAGAGAATTTTAAGGAAGCCCTGAAGCAAAACTTTAGGGGGGGAAAAAAGGGAATATTGTCCTGATGGGGGAAGTCACAGCAAGTCCATAGACTGATGGAAGGGCAGTTTTTGAGGGCCCTCAAGGTCCATCCCATGAAGCCAAGTCTGAAAATGACAAAATAGAAATGGACTAAATTGACAACACCATCCAGGGCTGGAAATAAAAGTGTGATTTTGAGAACTGATGACTCCTTGATTTAGACTATATTTGTAGAACACATTATTATTATTATTTTTTATTTTGAATATTGTCCCATAGTTACATATTTCATGTTCTTTCCCTCTCCCCAATGTAGAATACATTAAATAGTAATCTTGTATGACATTAATCCTGAGTCTAATTTCTTTCCAATAGTCTGAACACAAATATAATTTGCATCCTTTGTAAGTTGAGGGACTCCTTTTGAGTCTATAGAAAATTTCCTTCAAGGGAAATAAACTTTTCATTACCAACAACAGATAATTCTGATGAAAGAATAGATTTTGGTGAAAATAAATCCCATTTTGGCCTCATATAGCAATTCTTTTTCAAAGACCTCCAAACTATTTTTATATAGAGCTGGATTGATACCCCTTAGGAAAGGACAATCATTCTATCCCTCCAACTGAGAAAGAAAAGAAAAACTTCCTCAGACCTATTTTTGCATTCTTTCTTGGAATCAAATAGAAAAGCCTGGCTTCAGAGGAGAAGAAGCACACAGCTGCCAATGACCTGAAACAGTTGTTGGCAGAGGGCTGTCACACTCCCTTTAAACTCTTGCTCCAGAGCTTGTTGGTAAGATCTTGGTTAATCCCTCTCCCACTAGAGTGGTTTCTGAATAGCTGTGTCAGAGTTAGGAGACCCTTGGGGAGAAGGGACATTTGGGAGGATATTGTCAGAAAGGGACTTTAAAATACTGTTATATTATACATGTGCTAGATTGGGAGCTCCTTCAGAATAGGTTCTACATATGTTATAATAACTACAGTTATTTTTGTTCAGCCTTTTCAGGCACAGCCAACTTTTTGTGGGGTTTTCTTGGTAAAGATATTGGAGTGGTTTGCTATTTCCTTCTCCAGCTCATTTTACAGATGAGAGAATGGAGGCAAACAGGGTTAAGTGATTTCCCCAGGGTCACACAACTAGTAAATGTCTGAGGCCAGATTTGAATTCAGGGAAATTAATATTCCTCACTTGAGGTCCAGCAGTCTATCCACTGTGCCACTTAGCTGCCATATTTTTTTTTGTTCCTAGTGCCTAGCACAGTTATGTGTATATAGTGGGCATTCAGTAAGTGTTTTGTTGAATCAAACTTGAATTTATATGAATATATGAGATGCAGTGTGACATGCTGGATAGGGAGTCTTAAACATAATGACTGTATGACCTAGGGCAAGCCACTTAAACTTTTAGTGCCCTGGGCAACTCTTGAAAGCTATGTTATGGAATAATTGCTGATTTCCATTATTAGAGAGTATTTCCTCACTGGGAAGTCCAGCTATTAATAGGATCATAGATTTAGAACTGGAAGGATCTTCAGAGACTAACCTATTTGATACTTTTAAAATTTTTTTCTATTTATTTTATTTTATTTTTATTTTCAGTTTCATATTATCTCCCTCCCTCTACCTTTCCCCCATCCATAGAGAAGGCAAGCAATACAATACCCTTTTATATATATGATGTTATGTAAAATACATTTGTATATTAGCTATGTTCCAAAAACAAATGAACAAACAAGAAATACATCCTCATTTTATAAGCAAAAAACCGAGACTCATACAGCAAGTGTTTGAGGCAAGATTTGAATTATAGATGAAGACCAAAAAAGTGTGTTTATTGATCTCAGAGAAAATGGACATCAACTTCCTTTATACTGTTTCATACATCTTTTTTTGATCCTTTTTGATTTATTCACGCTTAAAAGTTACTTTAGAAAGGTAAAAAAATAACATGTTATCTCCAAAAAGATGTTATAATATGTTTGTGTGCATAGGGACTAGATAAAGAATTCTGTAGAATTGTAACCTTCTCCTACCAATAAATAAGTACAGTGAGTTTCTTAGATGTTACCCTGGAAGCCAGAGAGTGTTTGGTCATGAGACTCTGAAGTATGGTAGGAAATAGAGGTAGGAGGAGAGAAATGTAGTCACAGAAAGTTCCAGGGGAGCTTGTTCTGGTTTGTCTTTTATACTGGAAGAGGACTAATGGCACCACAATTTTGGGGTCAGGGTACAGTGTATTCGATTGTGTCCAATCAGTCCAATAAGAGCTCAGAAGGCTCTACCACAGGTCTGACACAAATAATCCCTTTGAACATTTGGGATGAAGATGTCTCTGATTTTCATATCTTAGATTGTGATTTTGCTTGGCTCATGGAACATGGCACCTTTATTGATGAGGGCATGCCATGCTGGGTGGTCCTGTGCCAGCCTCTACAGTGATTCACAATCAATACTAAATTTCTTCAGAGAGACTTTGAGAGTGTCCTTGTACTTCTGATCTCTATTTGATCACTTTCTTCTCTTGAATTCTTGGTAAAATACAGTTATCCATTCCACATCTTGACTTTCCCCATTGAGGTTCTGATATTATATATCTATATGTCTGTCTGTCTATCTATCTATCTATCTATCTATCTATCTATCTATCTATCTATCTATCTATCTATTATACCAGGCTGGCATAAGAAATTAAGTGGGAATTTTGTGGGAGTTTTGTGGAAGCCATAGATGACATGCGAAGACCAGCCGATGATACAAAATTTAGAAACTTTATAGCCTATGACCAAAAACTTAGCCCAATTTTTACAATAAGATACTGTAAATAGATCATAAAAATTCAGACCTCTCCTAGGAAAAGAGGGTCAAAATATCATGCAGATTTTCAAGATTGTGGGGGGCACTGCACCTCTAGTCCCGAGCCACCTAACTGCCCTGTACAGATACACCAATTTCTTTTGAACTCCTAGCATTACTTAAAGAGTCAAATGTGACTTTTCAGTATTGTTGACTCCTGATCTAGGCAATTTATGGGTGAAGAACAAGGTTATATAGAGACATTTGACCACTTTATAAAGCTTTCTAGTAAGTCCCTTACAATAGGGGGACGTGGTTATTTTATTTATCCTTATAGTTAGACATTGAGGTATAGAGGAGAGGTGATGTTTCTCCAACTACAAATGGGAATAATAAGATACAAAGAGATACTAACTTCTGTAGGATCCAGGGCAGAAGTTGTGGCATAAGAAAGAAAGTTTTCTAATTTCTAATCCATCACCATAACTGCATCATCACAATAGCCACAAAACTATATATGTTTATATTCTCAATTAAATGCTGTTAAACAATAGCCATATCAAGTTTTTATCTAATATGCCAACTTGGTCCGTTCTAGGGGATGCAATGCAGCTGCCCTATGATCCTACTCATAATCTTTAAGATTTTCCTGTCACAAAAGGGAAAAGAAAATCAATTTCCTTCTATAAGGAAATGAATCAATGATGCATAAAATCACAAGGTAATGAAACCTTTTCCTGAAAGGCAAATGCTTTAAAAGGCTATTCCTAGAAAAATATAGGTGTGAAAATAGAATTATCAGACTGTTTCTTCCAAGAAGAAACTAAACTTGAATGTGCTCTGTTTAAAAGTAATATGAAGTATGTTCTGATTTTTTATAAACATTGATTTTAGAAGATAGGTGCCTTGTAGACCCATCTTCCTTTATCCATTCAATATAGGTATTAGAATCAGTCTGGCTGAGAACTTTAGATACTTTGACATAGAATTTAAAGGTATAATATTTAATAATCTATGAAATTAACCCATAAAAGGATTGGCAGGGTTCTTCTAGATGTAGCTTTGTTATATAATATCTCAGAATTAGTTAGAAGACCATTTACATAGAAAACATACTTTTCCTCTGAACAAAGGAGCAAAAAGGTATAGGTTAATTGTTCATTTTTTCCCTACCTTAAAAGAAATGCTTGAAACACAAAAGACCCTTAAAATATTGACAAAAAATTAAAACATGAAACACTAACTGAATATCCCTATTATACACTCTTAGGAGGGAGGGGAGGCTTTAAAGTGACTTGTGGGATGGTTAAACAGATTTCCCTTTCATTTCAGCCTGTGATCTGTGTCTTCTGGGTCGCCAGGCTTGCATGGTTCATTCTTCTGGTGGTGGGTCATCTTTTCCTCTGACAAGGGTATGCTGGCAGAGAGTACCTCCTCTCAGGTAATCAGCATCTGATTAATGACTCTGGACATTGTGAAAAGTTTTTCTCTCCACATCACTATTTGGAAAAGAAATACAAAGCAAAAGAGGCAGTTAAGGATTTGAACTTGTCTCAGGCTCACCTAGAAAAATATACACTCCCTTGGTCATAGCTACTGCTGGGGATGAAGAGAGAAAAGAAATCTCTTCTTTCTCTTATGGGGAAGTTCAAGGAAAGCTGGTGTTGGTCATGTCCCAACAAAAAGCCTACTTTAAAAGGACCTGGAAGCCATCTCTCCTCACTGCTTTTGGAGCTGATGCTTCTTCCAGGTTCAAATGCCTCTTCTCCTTGGCATAAATCCTCACCTTCGCCCTCCCCTGCCAGGACCAAACAGGAGTCTCTTCGTCACACATGCCCTTTAGTAAGATGCCAAAATATGTGTCTTTTCCCATGAGCTTCATGGGAGGAGCCCTAAACTAATTACCCCATAAATATACATGCATTCTATTTATTCTTGATTTAATTAAAAGCCATGATCTTTTTCTACTTTCATTGATAGCTTAGGATGTCAAGAATATTTGAAAGCAGTTCTGTTTCTCTTCATTTGATGCTCTCTTTGATTGTATGTTTTCTGAATGAAATGTAAAGAAAGAAACATACCAGAAGTGATTGTCTGACCATTTTGGATTCCTTTAAAACAGTAAAGCAATCATCATAGCCCTCTTCTATGTTTGATTTACTTTTATGTAGGATTTAGAGGGACAAGTTAATCCAGAACACATACTTGAAAGGCGATAGGACGGTATAATGTTCAGAGGTATGGATCCTATGATGAATGCACCTTCTACTTATAGTCGACTACTTATTTCTCAGTATCAGGGATTGGAACATTTCTTTAACCAGCACTTTTGAGCTGCTTACTTAAGAGAACAGCAACATATGGTTTTCCTCTTCCACTTTTTAATATTTTGGTCTCCGGTGAATCCACATACAAAAGCTTCCTTCCTTTAGCTGGAGTCCACAAATGAAAGGCTTTTCTTTTTCTGATTGCAGATTAGCCTGCCAAGAAACAAACACTAGCTGGAGAACATCACTTTAATTTATTTATGGGATACAGATGACAAGGAAGTCTGTCCTCTTCTCAGGCTTTTTGGAAAGCTTTAGGCTGACCCAGCCCAGCCGAGTTCATATGGCAAAGACAAACTTTGCCAGAAACCAAAGCCAATAGTCATTGCAAACCTCTGAACCAAAACATTCCTTTAGTGCTTGAATTTCCCTATAATTTGTGTAGATTCCTTTTTTGTCAATGAAGCTAGCAGTGGATAACTAGCTTAGTGCAATCAGACAAAACAACTGTGCTATTCATTCAGTAATTAGATGATAGCGGTAATGCATGCTTTATGGTTTCCGGTTCTTCATTCTTTCCTTTCTTTTAAAGTCCTTGGAGACAAACTCTGGATGTTTGGCGAAGGGGAGGCTCTTGTTAAAAAATATCCTGTCTTTTTGACTTTAGGGTTGTTAATATATTCTATTCTCAGAGGCAAAACATTAGATCCATAGCAAGAAAGGATAAGCCAAGTTAAAAAATCAGTCCACATACATATGATCTTTTGCTTTGCTTTACAATTTAATACTGTTCTAAATTATGAAGAAAACCCTTTTTCAATATACATATTTATATCTTTACTCACAGAGCAGCAAAAACATGAATTTGAATGCTTATAGCAGGCCTATGATTTTTTTCCCCTCTAAGATGATAAAAAAAAAAAGATGATGGGAGCTATAGAGGCAAATGGACCAGGCACAAATGGCAAGGTAGCCTTTATGATGGGACAAAATCTATTTTGGAGAGTGCATAACAGATTAAATGACTGCAACATTAACTTGGGCCAAGAGCAGTTATAACTAATTCTTTCTTTTTCTTTTTCTTCTTTAAATCATTCTTCCCTTCAGCTTTTTGGATGCCTGAAACATCAGAAAAGAAAGAATAAACAAATCCTATAAGGAAATCTTCAGAATCATCTTTTGGAATACAAAATAATTGCTTTGACTTTTTAATATTTTTTCTTCTATCATTATTATTTAGGTACCTATCATATTTCTTCTAGTAGATTAAAAGTTCTTTGTGGGTATGGGGTTATGTTCTTTTTAATTTTCACATTCCTAGCAATTAACAAAGGGTCTTAGACCTAGTAGGCACTTAATATATATTTGTTGAATCAGTTCCTTTATATAAACTGACTCTATCTACTTATTGTCTTTGGTCTGGCCAGCCCAAGAGGAGACTATACTTAAGTTTAAGGTCTCCTAAGTTAAAATGGGAAGACTATTTCCTATTTGTACTAAATCTAAGTAAATGCAAGTCAACTAATTTCCATACACTTCAGAGAATGGGGAAGAAACTGGCTGGCACAAAGGCATGCTGTTTGGTGAGAGCAGATTGAAAGAAAGGGCATAAGAAAGGTATGGAGCCTCACTACTTGCCCTCAGGGCTGGTTTTATAAATAGATGGAATATCAGATTTTCAGACTTGGATTGAATCTCAGAAGCTACCTAGTCCAGCCCATCCCCATACAGTATCTCTGACAAATGATCATACAGTCTTTGACGACCTGTAGTTATGGGCAATCCAATACCTCTTGAGGCAGTCCATTTCACAATTGGATTACTCAAATTGCTAGGAAATTTTTCCTTATGTTGAGCAAAAATTTCCTTCTAAGCAGAACAAGTTTAATTGCTTTTCTACATGAAAGTGTTTCAAATATTTGAAGGTAGTTATTATATCACCCCAAATCTTCTCTTCTCTTGGTTAAATCCCTCCAATTCTCCAAACATTCCATATATGACATGATTTTTATTTTTCTTTAATGTTGGATGCCTTTCCTTAAGGGGTGTTATTGACAGTACCACCACCAAGACTCCACCCTATTGTGACAATAACTATTGAATATCCCCTTCTGTATAGGTCCTGAAGTATCCATACACTTAATTTCAAACACTACAGAAGGGTCATTTTGTTGATGGTTACTGCAGACACTGGCTTTTTTGAATTGTTTTATTTTGATGAAATTGATCTGAAAGTTAGATTCTTTTAATCATATTCAAAAAAGTTTCTTTTTGTGATATTTGGTTTGAGTACCCAACTCTCTGGCAAAATCATTTGAGATACAAGTGATGTCTTTGCCATCCATTTCATTACTAAGTATAATTTCTGGAGTTTGCACTACACACACACACACACACACACACACACACACACATGCACAGAATGGAGTCCAGAAAACAAAAGCATGTAAAGAATTCTAGATTCCCTCAACTGACAATTTAAAGCAAAAGTAAAAAATTCAAGGTGCTATGAGGATTCAAAGCAGCACAATGAATAAAATAAATTATTTTGATTCATCCATCTTTAGTATTACATTTATAATGATATATTTCCCTATGTTTTTATTTATGTCTATTCTCTAGATTAATTTATTCATTCTCTCTTAAAGAGCATATCTTTAGTTTCCAATTTATTTTGCCACCACAAAAAGAACTGCTATCTGACCTAGACTAAATTTGCTTGTCTGTCTATAATCTAGGTTAGATAGATAAATTAGATGGATTGATGGATTGACTATCTATTAAGTGTTTACAAAGTGCCAAGTCTTGCCCTTAGCACTGAGGATAAACATAAAAGAAAGCAAGACAATACCTACCCTCAAGGATATTATCTTTTTTAATAAAAGTTTTTAATTGATAGTTTTTCTTTTTATATCACTTAGATTTCTTCCTATAATTATCCCATTCTTCTCTCCAAGAGAGCTATCCTTTATTTAAAACAAAGAAATAAACAAGAATTTAAACATAATAAAACTAGGAAAAGGAGAAAAAAGTTCAACAAAACCTGTTAAAGAAATATGAAAAGAATCTATACGTACAAAACCATATTATAGCAGTTCTTTTTGTGGTGGCAAAGTACTGGAAAGTAAAGAGATGCTTATAAAGTGAGGGATATCTAATTAAGTTGTGACATATGGATGTGATGTTATACTATTAATTATGCCATAAGGAATGAGGAGATAGATTGTTTTTAAAGAAGACATGGCAAGATGTGTCTGAACTGATGGAGTGAATAAGCAGAATCAGAAGAACAATTTATACTATAAAAACCAATATAATGAAATGAATGATTTTGAAGACATAAACTGATGAAGAAAGAAATGAACAGAATTAGGAGAATGATTTATACAATAACAAGAATTGTTTAAGACAACTTTGAAAGCTGTGAGAACTCTGATTAAAACAATGACCATATGTGATTCCAAAGGATCCATGATGAAGCATACTATCTCATCCTGACAGAGAAATGATATTTGTAATGGAGGAGGCATAGATTTCTTGTATGTAGAATTAATGAAGAAATTGCTTTTGCTTGACTCTGCATATTACAAAAAATTTGTTTTTCATTTTTTTTAAAGAGGCTGTGGGGGGAAGAAGAGAAAAAATCTTCTGTTGATTAAAACAACAATTTAAAACTAAGTTTTTTTTGGGGGGAAGGGTTCATGATATAGATGTGGAATGTTGCAATCATTTTCAGATGAAGTTACTGTATTATTTCTTTGCATATTTGTTTTACTTTGTTAGGAGAGACCTCTCATGGTGGGGTAATGTGTTAATATTTGTAATGCATTGTAGTTATAATGTATGATAATGCAATTGCATCATTTTTATCATACAATAAAATTGCATCTATATTGTGCTATATTTTATAGATTACATATATACTGTGTCCTTGATTTTTAAATTATTTGTAATATATTATTGTTAAACTATCGAATCTAAGAAATACACTGAAAAAACTGACATATGAAATGTTCCATACCAATGAGATGCACCCCCACCCCACCTTGACCTCTGCAAAGCAATGAGAGATTTATTTTCTCATATCTATTCTTTCATTTCTTTTGCTTTATTGCTTTTTGTTTCTTCTTTTTTAAAAAAATAATTTCATTAAATTGTTTCAACTATTTTGTAAATGGTTGTTCTTTTCATTTATTTTGCTGTAATAAGTGTGCATGTATGTGTGTATATAGTTTTCCCTGACCTTGCTTACTTTTGCTTTGAATCATTTCATGTTTATCTTCACATGCTTTTCTACCTTCATTATATTCATCATTTCTTATAGCAAAGCAATATATCCCATTAAATTCATTTATCATAATTTATTTAGACATTCACTAACTAATGGATTTTTATAGATCTTTGCTACCACAAAAAGTACAGCTTTAAATATTTTGGTGTATATGAAACCTTTCTTTTTGTCACTAACCTCTTTGGGATATGTCTAACAGATGAATCTCTGGGCCAAAGAGTATGGACATTTTAATCTCTAAATTGCATAATTCTGAATTCTTTTCTGGAGTGGTTGTACATTCCAATTCACACCTCCACCAACTGGATATTAAGATCTTTCCATAATTCTTCAAATATTCCCATTTTTTGTTATTTTTGCTAATTTGCTTGATGTGAAGTGAAATCTTAAAAGTGTTTTAAGTTTCTCTTTTCTTTTAAAAAATGTCCCACTTACTTAACTTTTCCTTCCTGCTTTTTTTCTTTCCTCCCTCTCTCCTTTCCTTTCTTCCTTTCTGCCACCATTATTCCCTCCTGCTTTATAGTTTAGTTTGAAGTCTGGCAGTGCTAATCCTCCTTTATGCCTACCTTTTAAAATGATTTCCCTTGACAATCTAGACATTTTGCTCCTCCTAATGACTTTTATTATTGTTTTATCTTTTTCTGTGAAGTATCCTTTTAGTAGTATAATTGGTTGTAATATTAAATCTGTAATTGACTTAGGTGAGTATGATATTTATTAAATTGGCAGTCTTACTTTGAGCCCTAAGTATCTTTCCAGCTACTTAAATTCTTTATTTCTTTGAGCACCATTTTATAATTGAATCTATAAAAGCATTAAGCATGCTTCAGTAGATTAACTTTTAAACATTTTACACATTTTGTAGTCATTTGGAATAAGATTTCCCTTTCTATTCTTGACTCTTTGTTAACAGTGACTGATATGAAATGCTGATAAAGTTTTTGTGGATTTATTTTGTAGCCTGCAACTTTGCTGAATCTGCTGTCTTAATTTCCTAGGGGTAATTTCCTAGTTTTCTAAGTAAATGATCAAAACCTCATAAGAAAATATAAATCATTTTGTCATCTCTTTGCCTATATTTGCACACAATTTACTTCTTTTTTCTTGCTACTATTATTAGCATATAAAATATCAAATAATAATGGGAAAAGTAGATATATTTGATTTACTTCTTTATTTTATTGAAAAATTTCTGGCCTATTCCCTTTGCATATGATGGTTTTTGGTTCTAGATAGCTACTTATTAACATATTAAAATATTCCTATATGATTATATTTTTATAAGATTTCAGTCATAAATCAGTACTGCTATGTGTCAAAGGCCTTTTCTATATCTACCAAGATAATCATGTGGTTTTAGATATTTTTGTTTTCAATATGATTAAATATCCTGCTTGTTTTCCCTAATATCAAATCATCCTTGCCTTACTATATGACTCCTACTTCAAATTAGAATGAAATGGATTCCTTGAATTATTTGTCATGTACTTTTTCAAGAGGACATCATTTTAAAATTTTAATCAATATCCATTGATGATATTTTCCTTCTACAGTTCCTTTTTGCTTTATCCTTCTCTGGGTTAGGACAATAACATCATATTAAAAAGTTTAAAATAATTCTTCTGTAAATCCAACAAGAATAGGTTTTTGTTTTGTTTTTGATAGTTCTTATGCAGTTAGTTTTTTTGTCATTTTAATTTTTATTTAGCTTTAATAAGATAAGCAATACAATGCATAACAAGAACAAAACATACTTTCTTTTTGCTAGATAAGTGATACATTTACACACATGCATTATCATTTAAAAATATTTGTGCGTGATGTGATGAATAAAATTCATTTTCATTTAAAAGTATTAGTGAATTCATCATATCCTTTCTTTTTAAAAATATACTTATATAGAAATGTATATTTATATATTATATTTATTTACATATATTTATTTAAATTTTATGGAGTTTAAATATAAAATAACATATAACATAATATAATGCATATGATATTATAAATATGGAATAAATTATAATAAGTGTTTGTCCAAGAGAAACAAATTCTTACTACTTTAGCTATGCCCTAAAAATCTGTTTCATTTTTCCCTCTTTTCTTCCTACCCTTCCTTTGTCCCTAAGAAGGCAGGTAATATGATATAGATTATACATATATTATCACTATATTGCTAGAATTTTTTATATACTTGCATGATAACATAGTATGAAAACAGTCAGGAAATGATGTAGAGGTCCTAGATTCCAGCAAAATAAGACAACATTCATAGAGTGAGGTAGAGGAAGAAACACGGATAGGAAGGAGATAATGATACTTGCAGGAACTCATATTTGCCATCTAGATTAGATCCCTAAACTCCTAGACTTGTGGTTTTCTTTGAGTCAATCTACCTACCTAAGAAAATGTCTAACTCCTTATATAAATATTTATTAAATTAAATTGGATTGGGGCAGCTAGATAGTTCAGTGGATGGAGCCAGGCTTAGAACTGAGAAATCTTGGATTCAAATTCGATCTCAGACATTTCCTAGTGGTGTAACTCTAAGCAATTCACTTAACCCCAATTATCTTGGAACCAATACTTAGTATTGATTCAAAGGCAGAAAGTAAGAGTTTAAAAAATAAATTAAATTGGATTGACTTGAACTTCCCTCCACAAATTAATATTAAGCAGAATTTCATTGTGGATATTTTAAGAATTCACATTTCTCTTTCAGACCTGATTAGTGATGTCCAGAAGAAAAGTAATAAGGGGTTTCTCCTGAAATGGGCTCTCAGCTCTGAGCTCTTCTTTGAGCTCTAAACTCAGCTGCCCTAATCCAAAACAGGATCTTTACTGTGAGATGACTAATCTCTATGTGATAGTAATAAATAAAAATCAACATTTCTGCTTATCCACACTATAACTAGGCAAGATATATTTGCCCCATGGGCATCACGTAGTTCTAGGAATCTGGGTTTCTCAGCTGTTTCCAACCAAGTCCTCATGCCACTCACATGCAGCTTAGACCCAGAAAAACAGGATACTGACCATCTTTACCCTGTGTCTTCTTTTTGTGGCAGTTTTGTTTTCTTTCTACAGTTACTTCTGTTTTTGCTCTCTTTCCATCAAATTGTCCCTGTTTGAAAGGGTCAGTCTCTTGCTTGTGAATAGCTTACTTCTGAGTACATTTGGAATGAATCGAATACTTAATTCCGTTGCATCAAAACATAAGTAAGAAATTGGATTTTTATACTATGTATAGTGTTATAAATAATTTTCCAGAAAGGATAAAAAAACGCTTTTGAGTTGTTTTTATATAATATTATAATATACATATTACCATATTTTTACAGATGAAGAATTTGAGACTCAGAAGGGTTTGATGATTTGTCCAAGATCACATAGTAAGTGACGATGAATTTTAGATTAGAACCCAGATTCCAAACCCAAAATGAGCATATTTTATACTATACCTACATTGCATCCTATAATAATGATGTTCATAATTTCTGAAACAGTAATCCCTGATTAAATAAACAATTAATTTAATAAAAAGATATAGATGGGAAAGGAACCAACAATGTTTATTTGCCAGGATACTATGCTTTCATCTTGAACGATGAATCTCAGAAGGTAACACACCTTGAAATCCTTTTCATTGATTCTGGTCTGTTTTCACTTGGATTTCTGGGTAAAGAGCTCCTCAATCTCTTCAGTACAGGGTAATGGAAGGCAAATAGCCCCTGTAAAACAGGATGATGACAGTATTCAAGCAAAGTGCCAAGACCACCTGGTATCCTGGATTCCCCATAACCTTCGACTCTACAGAGCATCTCATAGGATCCACCACCAGTCTTCTCTTCTCAGGAAAACCCATTTGTCTAGCCTTGATCCTCTGGCTTGTGATCCACTTCCCTATGGCTCTCCTCTTTGTGACCTTTAATACTTATTATTAGTTACTATTAATTATATCATTATTTGCTAATAATGATTCATTGTTTATTTATTTATTATTTATTAATTAGTAATAATTACTAAATTAAATAAATAAAATTAAAATAATAAGTTCAACTTCCTGGTCTCTCCATTTTATTCCTTGTTTCATCTTTTGGCTTCCATAAAATTAACTTCAACTTGAGTTCTTTCTCTAGCCTACTCCATTCTATGCCTGCCTCTCTAAGACACCTGAAATAAGGCTTTCATCCCCTGGGTTGCTGCACCTGTTTCTGGCCATTGTCCACCCTCAAGTGGAGAGTTTTAGCATTACCTTGTCTACACAGCACCTTCACTCTTGATGTGCTGGGCAGCATTTCAGCAATGGCTGTCCTTTTTGTACTAAGATTAGGGATTTCAAGATTGGAAGAAAGAAGACAACATTTCAAGGAAATTAATTTTGTTAATTTTTATTGGTGGTCAAAGATTCATTCCTAAGAAGGTTCAGATTATAAAATGTCACCATCATCCTGGCCAGAAGGTATCATTGCAGTTGCTTAATATTAGTAGCATTGTATTCAACAATATACATACCCACTTTTTATGCCAAGATAACTATCATGGACCCCTTTGGACTATAGGAGGCCTCTGAAGTTTTGAATGATTAAAGTACAGACTTTGGGAGGAATAGGAGATTTACTTCAACCTCAAACTGCTCAAAACGTTTCCTTTTGGCCTGAATAACTCCTAGAACCTTGAAAGGGTAGACCTTTTCCCAATAGGTTCACAATCTTCCTGTAGACAGTTAGATCCCAATGAGGCACAGGATGCAGCTACTGGAATGGCTTCATAGTGGAGCAGATTTCTCAATTTTTTTTCCTTCAAATATTTCAAAATTTCCTTGAGATTCAAAAATGTCTTTGAATATTCAGGTTCACTATAGGATGACCATTTCCTGACAGTGACAACCATATTGAATTCCTCAGTCCTGTATCCCTTCCAAGGTATTTTCTTAGCCACTGACAGCCAGTATATCAGGATGCTTTACTGTCTTCCATGGGGATTCTAAAACCAGGAAAAATCAAAGGCTAAAGAAAGATTTTGAATGTCTTTTTTTCTATTTGTTACTTGGACTATATCTGCTGCCTTATAGCATGTAGAAGAAAAATGAACTTTTTTTGTAGTTTTATCTCCTATTTTTTCCCTTGCTAAGAGAAGAAAGATAGTCAAGGGTTAGTTCTAAGAAAAGAATTGATGATTCTGTTGTTATATCAGTTGTCTAAAAGGAAGTATATTGAGAAGACCAACAGTTTTGTCACTGAAAGACATTTAAACTGATATCCTTAGTCTCTGGTTTATTTTTTGGCTTAAGGAAATTATGTGGCTGAGTGAATAGAGATCATGGGACCTGGAGTCAGGAAACTTTAATGAAGTTCAAATCCTGTGTCAGAGAATTACCAGCTGATACTTTCTAGTCAAACATTATCTTAGCTGGCTTACTAGCTTGATACTGAGAAAGTCACTTAACCTTTGTCTCAGTTTTAACATTTATAAAATGGAGAGGATAATGGTACCTATTCTCAGCTGTGAAGATCAAATGAAATAATAGATGCAAAACACTTTACAAACTTTATGAGATTAACACACACTAGCTATTACTTTTCTTATTCCTACTTGAAGGAGACATTTATGAATTTTTTCCTAGTAGAATATAAGTGCCTGGAGGGCAGGGACTTTATTTTAATTTTTGATTTGTACCCTTAGCTCCAAAATTGGTCCTCGTATATATTAGTTAATTTCTGCTCATTATGTTTTATTGAATAATATTATCATTTAGCAATTGCAAGTTGAATCCAAATATCAATAGTGAGGAAAGAGATCAAAAGGACGGAGTAGTAGCCTACTTACCCGAGTAGGTCACAAATGGTAGAAAGAGCACAGGTTTAATGACTAATAGACCTAAAATTTAGGTTAGATGTTTCTGTGAACTAACTCTCTGTTTCATCTTTGGCAAACTTTGCTCCATTGCTCTGATTAGATTCTTTACCTGTAAAATAGGGCATACTTTTTGGTTGGTGTGAAGATAGTCTACAATGTGAAAAAGTCATAAAGGACCAAGTATGCACATTGCATCTATGCAAAATATTGTTCACCTTTAGAAATGCTGTTGAATGGGGGCTTCCGGGTTAAGATGGCGGCAGAGTAAGAAGCAGCTCTTAACCTCTCCTGACCGAAACACACAAAACTCCTCAAGGGGACATAAAAACAAGTCCAGACGAACGGAGGAACCCCACAACAGGGCACAGCGTGGAAGGTACGTGGAATCGAGACATTTCCAAGCTAAAAAGGGCTCTCACTCACTCAATCGCGAGCTGAGCAACCGCCCCACCCCCACCCCCTCCACACTCACCTATAGCTCCGAACCCAGCTAAAAAGAAATAGAGCAAGTTTGGGGCACCCATCGAGTCATCAGCAGCTCCGGGACCTGTTCCTGACAGCAGCAAGACTTAGGACCCCATTAAGTCAAAAAAAGCACGCGAAATCTGAGCGCGCGCGCCGGAGCAGGACGCTGGGCGCAGAGAGCCGGCTGAGTAGAGGCGTGGGTGGAGGCAGAACTAAGCCTAAGTGGGGAACCAGTGCAGACGGGTATACGACTGTGGAAACAGCGCCCTGAGACTTGTAAAGAAACCTCCAGCAGAGAATCAAGCAAGAGGGCCCACCAGGGGGCTTGACCTTGGAAAAAACCAGAATTCAGACCTCAGGAGCCAATAGATTGGGAACAGACACTGAGCCCGAGGATAAAGCTGAGAAGCTGCTGGGCTAATGATGGCTACTCAGCATCAGGAGGTTCAGAAGAGAAAGAATAATAACAAAAAGAAGAAGTCTTTAACACTCGACAGCTTTTACACAGAGAAAATCCAGACAACCGAGCAAACAGAGGAGGAGAACAAACAAGCATCCGGACCCTCCTCAAATAAGGAAAACTCCTCACAAGCTATGGAAGAGTTCAAAACTGAGATTCTGAGGAAAATGGAAGAGATCTGGCAAGAAAATAACAGTTTAAAAGGTAGAATCTTGCAATTGGAAAGTGAGGCTCAGAAATCAAATGAACTGATAAGCAAATTGAACACCAGAAATGACAAGATTGAAAAGGAATACCAAAAGATTATAGCCGAAAACCAAAAGATTATAGCC
>NC_058132.1:552535829-552609845 GCF_016433145.1 Gracilinanus agilis | reverse complement strand
AATGTTCTATTGTCCACCTTGCTCTATATAATGAATGTAGCTTTAATTTTTCTAAACTCTGTTGTAATTCTTTAGATAAAGGCAAAATCTTTTCTGTAAAATTCTTGGAAACGGAAACACTCCAAGATCTTTTCAATAGTCGTTTTGTTTTGTTTTGTTCATCTCGATTTCCACAACTAATTTGTTCATCCAGTGTTTGTGCCTGAGTTAAACACCTCCTCTTTTCCACATTTGGTTGAAACTCCAGAAGGCCCACTGTACAATCATAATTCTGAGCCTTACTGTGATGCTCTGAAAAGATAAAGTCTTGGTCCATTTCTTTAGCTGCCTCACCAGAAATAACTGGTGGTAGTCTCTTAGGTTTGAGGGGAAGTTTTATTATATCATTTGAAAACCAAGGTATAAATTTCAATAGTGGACGAGTAGGAAACTCATTAATAGCTTCTTCTGTGACTTTGTATAATCGTGTAGGTTCATTTTCACATGGTCGATAGTATAATACTACCTCTGTACTCATTCTGCCCAAGTCCAGATACTAATAATGGGGATACAATATTTCTTGGTCGGGATCCGCAGCACTAGGACTTAAATTCATAGTTATAAGATTTCCTTGTCTTTCTTTTCACATTCTGCACTGATGAGAAGGAAGAAACAGGACCTTTCAGCGCCAGTAAATGCTCCTGCTTGGGTGGGTTCACCTCCATGTCCACTAAAACCTTAAGAGTTACCGGTAAAGGAGGGTTTTGAGGCTCATCCAGCAACGCCCCGCCGACTTAATTGAGTTTTGTTTCCTATTCATGTTGACTTTATTTACATTGTTGAGGTCATTGTTGTTAATAACCTCATTGGGTTATAATGCCGGTAATGGAATCTCTGGGTCAAAGAATATAAACAATTGAATAACCTGAACGCAATTAAAAAAACATTTATTAAGGTTCTGCTGTGCTAGGCAATAAGACTTCAAAGACAAAATCAAATGCCTTCATGGATTCTGCATTTTCCTTTGGGATAAGAAGACAAGTAAATGCAAAACATATGAATTAAACACAAGTTAATTAATTTTGGAAGCTGGATGAAGAAAATGCTAACGACTGAGATGCTCTAGGCAGACATCATGGAGGAATTGGAACTTGAGCCAAGCCTTGGTATTCCAAGAGGTAAGGAGGGGAGGGCACACGTTCCAGGCACGGCAGACAGACAACCTGTTTTAAAGACAGTGATGGGAGATGGAATGTTGTGTATGGGAAACAGCAATCAGACCAATTTAGTTGGAATGTGGAGTGTGTGAGAGGGAGGGATGTGAAATCTGTCAGGGAAGATAGGCTGAAGTCAGTGAAGGCTTTAAATGCAAGAGGAGACAATCTTTGATCCTAGAGCTAATGGGGAGCCACTGAACTTCTCATGAAGAGAAGTTCTGTAACTCAGAAATGCCATTCTGGCAGCTGTTTGGAAAAATGGATCAGAGAGAGGAGACACTGCAGGGAAAGTAGTTAGGTGTCTATAGTCATAGTCCAGCTGAGAGGGCATCATCTAGAAACATGAATTAAATCCAGGGTCAGAAATTTACTAGCTGTGAGAACCTTGGCAAGTCACTTAATCTCTCTCTACCTGAGTTTTCTCATTTGTAAAATGGGGTTAATAATATTTACCTCTCAGGGTTATTGTAAGATAGCAGGAGATAATATTTGTAAAATACTTTGCAAACTTAAAAACCTTAAACAAATAAAAATATTAGCTATTATCATTATATATTAATTTGTATAGTTTATGCTATATTTTATTATTAAATACTATTTATTTTAAATTTATTTACATTATATAATAAATATAATAATTATTACATATAACATACTATTATAATATTTTGCAACCATAAATATAGGAGTGGGATTATAAAGATGAGCATTTCAAAAGTTTTGAACTAGGGTGAATGAAAGAATAGTGATCTCCTTTATAGAAATAGGAGTTAGGAAATACATGGATTTTGGAGGAAGATAAGTTCTGTTTGGGAAAGAATACCTTTAAGATGCCTGTGCAAGTCGTTTTGGCAATGTACAGTAGGCAGAAGCTTTTGTAGTTCAGGAGCACAGGAGAGAGATGAGGGCAGGATAGTGGATTGATAGAGAGAACATTGGTGAGAGGGGGAAAAGAAAAGACCTTAAAAATTTATGGAGGGAAGAGATAATAAGGAAAAATACTTGCACAAAAATATTTATAGCCACATTCTTTGTGGTGGCAAAAAACTGGAAAATGAGGGGATGCCCTTTGATTGGGGAATGGCTGAACAAATTGTGGTATCTACTGGTGATGGAATATTATTGTGCTCAAAGGAATAATGAACTGGAGGAATTCCATGTGAACTGGAAAGGCCTCCAGGAAGTGATGCAGAGCAAAAGGAGCAGAAACAGGAGAACATTATACACAGAGATGGATACACTGTGACACGATTGAATGTAATGGACTTTTCTATTAGTAGCAATGCAAGGATCCAAGACAATTCTGAGGGACTTATGAGAAAGAATGTTATCCACATCCAGAGAAAGAACTGTGGGAGTAGAAACACAGAAGAAAAACAACTGCTTGATCACATGGGTCTATGGGGATATGATTGTGGATGCAGACTCTAAGCAATCACCCTAATGCAAATATTAATAATATGGAAATAAGTGTTGATCAGTGACACACGCAAAACACAGTGGGATTGCTCATTGGCTGTGGGAGGGTGGTAGGAGGAGGGGAGGGGAAGGTCATGAATCATATAACCATGGAAAAATATTCTAAATTAATTAATTAAATAAAAATTTCAAATAAAAAAACTTATGAGGGATTCTTCTAGAAGGGCAGGATATGGTTAAGTCACAACCTTTCTGTGCCTGAGCTTCTCATTCCTTGATCCTCTGAGAAATGAGTCAGGATTTGAGGCAGTGGGGATAACTTGTAGAGATAGCTTTTTCTAAGAGTTTGTGTGTGGATGGAAGGAGAGATGTAGGATAGTAGAGTAAGAGTAGAACAGGAGCAAATTAAGATTTTTTTTTTCCAGCAGATTGAGACTTCAGTGCTCCTGGTCACATTCTGAACACTATGACTTGGTCCTTGGCCAGTCTTTGCTTCATGCCTCCTTCTTGGGCTTCCAGAGTTTCTCTTTTTCCTTCTTTTCCCACCCCCTTCACTTTTCTGATTATCATTTCTCAGGGGACCTCCTTGCTCTCGTTATCTCTGAACGAAAAGACCAGATTGCCTTACATGTGTCCTGTTTCGGATCTGCTGATACTAACTTTCCTGATGGGTACCATTTCCAACTTCCCATGCCCTTCTGACTGACTTCACGAGTAACTCTGTGGTAGAAGTAATTTACTGTAGTTTCTCATTAGATTCTTGGTAATTAATCCTGTCTGTTGTGAATGTCAGGGTTGTGATGGAGCACATATATGGGACTAGGTCTAATTGCCTGCCATTCAGGGAGGCATTCTGAAAGGAAGTATTCTTCTTCATTTTAATATCCCTCCAATTCAAAGCACCCTTATTGCAATAATTGAAATGAATGGCCCTAAGAGCATGATGAGGCACTAATGGAGGACTTTATGTATATGGAGAATGGTTATTAATCTAGTGATTGGTAATCTAGATGAGAAGGTAGAACCATTTGTGTTTTTAAATTGCATCATTATGTATTTCCTAGGAGATTATTGTCTAATCTCTACAAAATGGAAGTAACTCAAATAAATATTTTCCTTATTTTGTCTTTAAATAGTCAGGGCAATTTGAAGCATATTGACTGAATGTGCTTGCACCAGGACTTACCATATTATCTGCTGATTTAAGATTCCCTACATGCTCACTGACATGCTGAGGACAGAAAGAAAGCAGGACATGACTGTAAAATGTTATCCTTTATAATGCCTATCAATCATGTGGCACTTTTCAACTCTTCAGAGAGTTCCATAAACACTGAACCAATTAATCCTCCACCCACCACTGTAGGGTATTACTGTTTTGCTCCGTTACGATGAAGAAATGAGGTTGAAGCTAAGCGCTTTTCTCAGGAAGAAAAGCACAAGGAATCATTATTAAATCTTAGATTGGAGCTCAATAAATCCTGGATGATAAAAGTCATTATGATTTAGGAAGAACCAGATTACCTGATGTGCTCATTTGGCATGATTCTAAATTCACTGCCCCAATTTAGCTTGGGATTTAAGGGTGGTGGGAAGACTAATGCTTACATTCTGGGTCCCTCCTCTGTTGGGGCAAGATTTTTTTTCTTTTGTGGCCTATGGAGCCCCAAGGGGGAAGATTTTTTTCTTTTTTGGCCTATGGAGCCCCAAGGTACTCACAAATATCAAACTAGAATGATAATTCCCTTCTCTACTTCCACCCTGGATCTTAGACCTACTTATTTCAAGCACAAGAAGATGAATGACCTTTGAAGGGTCATGAGGCAGAGTTGGGGGAGAGTTCATGGACCCAGCTTCCCTTAATTTCCACATTATCCAAAAACTGGAGGAAAATGGTGAAATCTAGACAAGATTACTTCATTTCTTGGCTTTGATGACAACACCTATGATAATACTTTTTTTTAGAACTAGGGAAGATTCTTCATCTCTGATCTTGTTGACTAGTTCATTCAGATTGAGTTGGGAGAGGCATTTAGGCATTCAGAACTGGAGGACTTCTGCTTAGGAATCCAAGCAGGGTTTTAAGTACATTTTTGTTGATATATTTTGGTTTCACTTGACCTAGATTTCCCCCTTTATACTTCCTAGGGAGCCTTCCCTTACAACAAGTACATTTTTAAAAGAAAGGAAAAGGTGAATAAGAAAAAAAGTACATTCAACAAAATCCATCAACAGAAAAATCTTATGTTATATACAGTATTCTAAATTCATAGAACCTCCTTCCCCTCTCCCATTGACTTCTGCAAAGAATAGAAAGAGTTGTCTTCTAAACATCTTGTCTAAAATATCCTTTATTTTGGGTACGACTTTTTATTTTTAATTTTACATTTAGTTTGGCTTATTTTGGAGTATTTTTCTGTTTACATTGTAGTCATCATGTATAGTTTTTTTTTTTTTTTACTATTTCACCATTTCTGACCATGAAAGTCATCTTCTGCTTTTCTGCATTCATCATATTAATTGTTTTTTACAGGGTAGTAATATGCCATTAGCTGATGCATGTAGCAGCTCTGCATCTCTTCTTTTGAATTTTTTTCCTGATAATTAAAATAATGATTATTTTCTCCATTTATTTTAATCAATAAACAATTCATGATATCAATCTTGATATTATTTATAGACATTTTGTTTTCAAATGGCTTCTTGGCATGCTTATATATCATGTTACATATCATATTATATATACTATAACAAGAAGATTATCCAATATATCAAGTAATACATCATATAAATCTATGAATTATAGAGATATAAAGTTGTTAATAGTAAATAATATTATACATTATATATACATACATGCATCTATTTGTTTTCTGGACCTTTGGGGCTGATTTTGTGACTTTATTTGTATAAGGAGCTTCCTAGCAAGAAATTTCCTCCACCAGTTTAGATCAATATAATTTGCTTCCCAGTTGCCTGAGTTTATGTGGTTTACTCAGGGTTATAGAACTAGTACAAATTACAAGCGTGACTCAATCTTCTATCTACTACCCCACCCCAGTGTGGTCTCATTGCTCATATAGCTCAGTCTGAATATACTTTTTCTGTTCTACATTTAAGTATTTGTTATTTCTCTCTGCTAATCAGAATATTTTATTAATAAAGATATATTATTCTTTAAGAATATTTGATAAGAGAAATTTATAGTGGTTACATATTCACTAAGGAAGCTATATAGGCCTCAAATTGAAGTTTTTACCTTTTATTTCTATATCTTCTTACTTAAATATATAATAGTGAATTTACTTTCAATCAATGTCCTTTTTTGTCCTTGAATTTACTTTCAAGAATGTCCTTTTAAAAAATATCTTATTGAACAGACTTGATTTAGACATTGTCTTTCAAAGACCCTTTCAAACTTAGGATTGAATTCTTATTTTTTCAAATACAATTTTTAATAGTAACTATTATTTTTTTTGTAATTTTTATGAGACATTAGTTTTTTAGTCTTAAAAATTTCATTTAATTAATTAATTTAGAATATTTTTCCATGATTACATGATTCATTTTCTTTCTCTCCCCTTCTCCCATTCCCCTCCTAACTAACTAACTAACTAACTAATGTGTAATTCTGCTGGGGGTTTTACACATATGAGATATTATTTTAAGATCATTAGGTGACACAGCAGATACTGCACTGGGCCTGTAGTTAGGAAGACCAGAGGTTAAATACAATTTAGTAGTTCTCTGACCTTGGGACTTATCCTGTCAAGTTGGTTTCAGTTTCCTCAAAGGTGGACTTGGGGTAATAATGGCCCCTACCTTCCAGAACTGTTCTAAATTCTCTGTAATTATCAAATGAAATTTGAAAGCAAATATTAGGCAGTTATGTAAATGCTAGCTATTGTCATCATCATCATCCTCCTCCTCATCCTCCTCCTCATTATCACTTTTAGACAATCACTCTTTCCAAACATTTACTGTCTTCTCAATCACTTTTTCATCTTAAAAATAACTTTTTTCAATGAATAAACATTGTTTTCTCTTCCTTTCCATCGCTCTCATTATGAAAAAGAAAAGGAAAAACTCATCATAAATGTACATATCCAAGGAAAGCAAATTATCTGCTCCAATAAGTATATTGGCATTCACTACTGCAAATTTGTTTTGTGTAGTTTCAGGGGTAAGAATGAAAACTTATGAGGAGAAATTGTAAAGAGATAGGGTTCAATGGAAAGAGAAACCTAAGAATTAAAGTTATTTAATGGCAGAATGGATTGTCTTTGTGAGTTAGTGGGAAATGTTTAGCTTTAGATTTTTAAGGATATAATTAGAAGAGATTCCTTTATTGAGTGGCAGATTAGACTCCATGAGCTCTATAAGTCGCTTTCAGCTTTATAAATCTATGAATGTGATGCAGCTGCATGCCTTTGTTTATCGGTCCACCTATATGTAAGTTAATCTACATCTAGCTTTTCATTATAAGACATTAACTCAGAAAGTTGAATTTGTATTATTTAGCACCCACTTTAATACAGTACACAAGTAAGTACATAAAAGGCACTGAGACTAAATCCTTATAATTGTGAAGGGGGGAAATGATTTATTTTTGTTTCTCTCACATATTGTTTAGAACAGTTATAGGATAGTCTAGAGGAAGCATAGGCAATATTCTCTGTTTATGGAAAAGGAGGGAAAGAGATTTTATTAAGCACCTATTATGGACAAGGTACCATGCTCAGAATTTAGAAATGTTTCATCTGATGCTCACAAAAACCTTGTGAGGTAGGAATTATTATTATTCTTTATTTTATTCAAGAGTTTGTGGGTTTCCTTTTCTTTGTTGCCCGATACAGTATATTGGGGCAAATGGAGGGTTTTCAGAAGGATGCAAAAGGAAGTTTCAGTTTATAACATTTTGTTACTTCCACGTAGGGGAGGAGAGAATCAAACTTTGTTGGTTCCCATGGACGTGAAGCAGTGTGTGGTAGAGGCAGGCCATAGAGAGCTGAGCTTGGAGCCATGGTAGTTGGGGTCTAAATTATGTCTCTCATAACTAATGGATGTGCCACTTGGGGAAGGCACTTTTCAGTGCCTTCAGCAGCTCTCTAACACTTCATGAAGTTTTGAAGGTACTGAACTTTCCTACCTTAATTTCCTTAAGAAGATAGGGAGTTTCCTCTTCCCCAAGTTTCCTGTACCGATGAAATCAGATGTCTAGTCCTTGTTTTTGTCATATAGAAAAGAAAAGGGCATCATTGATTATTGTCAGTCTCCCTTTTTGTCCTGAATATTGATATGCCCATCTGATAGATGAGGAACTGAGGCTCATAAATGTAATATGACTTATTTATGGTTGTACCCTGTGCATGGCATAGGTGGAACTCAAACTCAAGTCTTCTGACTCTAAATCCAGAAGTCCAAATCCCCCAGATCACTGGAACAATAATAAAAACTCATGTTTATGGAGCATTTAAAGGTTTAACAAAGGGGTCTTCTCACAATTTTGTGGTACAGAATATGTAGTATTATGCCCCTTTTACAGATAAGGAAACAGAGATTCTGAAAGACTGACTTGCCCAAGGTCATATAGCAATTATTAGAACTAGAATTTGAATGTGGCTATCCTGGCTGTATGTCCAGGTGAATGAAAAAGCATTTACTAAGTATCTACTAGTTCTAAGCACTGAGGGTACAAATGGGAAAAAAGAGGACATTGCTTGCTTTCAAGGAGCTCACACTGTAATTGGGGGAGACAAGATCTAAAGAAGGGTTCATTTGCAGGGCAGATAGCAATGCCCAGGAATCCATAGGTTACATTGGGGTACATGTTCCCCAAAATGGAGATTTTTGATGGGATGACCCCATACTTTCTAGATGTGAGGAGGCCATAAAGTCAGAGTAGGAAGGGGATTCTGGAATTCTTCTGCCAGGAGGGGAGATGGAGTTCAGTGTCCATCCAGGAGGAAAAAAGCAGAAAGGAACCTTGGCAAGAAAGTTGGAGTAGGGCTGGGCAGCCTTGATGGGTAAAGGAGATTGGAGTGGGACATCCATCCTTACTTGATGCTAGCTCTCCCTGGTACACTCCATTTGCCCCATTATACCATATCAGGCAACAAAGAAAAAGAAACTCCTAAACTCTGTCACCTTGAGTTTTCCTCCTCATTGGAGGCCCATATCTAATTTGAACCCCTGCTCAAAAACATTGATCACTACAGAAAAGCATAGGTAGTATACTTTGCAGAGCCTTATTTCATTTCTAAATGAGAGTTTGCTTAAGTTTATGCCATTGTCCTTTCTCTAAACTGGGTGAAAAAACCCAAGTGATCATGGATGTGCATATATATACATATATATGTATGTATACACATTATGACGAATATTTAGTGATTTGTGTTTCATATCATTTAGCATGTGCATAAATTTACTTTTAATAATTTAGAAGTAGGGGATCAAATCTATCATATTAAAGATTTTGAACTTGAAAGCTTTCATTTGACTTGTTTTGATAGAGGAAAAACAGTTTCCTTACTCTGAAGAAAATAAGACTACTACTACTCATTGTGCAAACAATATGCTATCCTATTGGCTTTTCTGCCTTATGAGATCCAATCTTTGATCAGCTCTGAGGGGAACTTGTATTGTTTCTTCCTAGGATTTATCAACAACTTAATGATCCCTACACATCTGAAGGAGAGAACATGCATATAAAGAGAATGTTGGAAGGAGTCTTTCCTTTTTTTTCTATCTAGATTGTTCTAGCTCAAAAGTTGGGACTAGAGGAAAGAACCTCTCCAGATTTATTATTGTTTTTGATATGTTCTCAATTTAGAGAAATATCACTCTTCCTACACTGGAATTTTCCTACTTTTTATGAGACTTAGACTTGAATTGGGTTTCCAACATTTCCAATTTTATCCAAACCTCTGAGAACTTCAGTTTCCTCAGTGGTCAAATGAGAACAACAGTCCTTGTGATTTCTATCTCACAGATTTGGAGGGAAAATGCTTTGCAAACCTTAAAATGCTACTTTAATGCCACCTACAAATTCTATTACTCCACAAACTCCAGTAAGGCTAGATGAGGAGGAGAAAAAGTGGAAAGGGAAAAAAGTCATATTAGAAGGATTTGCACTAGAGCAGTCTGAAAATTTGGATTAAGGTGAGCCTGAAGGTAAGAGCAAAATGAGGGTTCCAGAAGAAATATACTTCTTTTTCCTTCACTCTAGATGATATTAAGTCCAATATAGAAGTGATTTTCTTTATTTGTAAAAGGAGGATGATAATTGTTTTTTCAGTTTAAGTTTATAAAATCCCGCTCATGGAATGCAGAGGAAATCAAAGCTTTCTTTATTCATTACTCTTTTCCTCTGATCTAGCTCTTCTCTTCCCTAAACCTTTTCCTTCAACAGTTATTTCATTGCTTTCTACTCTAAAGTTTCAGCCTGACTAACATACACAGGCTATACTCATTTGCTTATTTGGCATCTCTTGGCTTTGCCCATGATGCCTTTGATGACTCAGGAAGAGAGAGTCTAATGACTTTGTGCAGCTTTGCCTCACTTAAATCCATTTCATGCACAAGTCAAGTGATGTCATCGGTCCTCTCCAAAACGAAGGATAAACAATTTATACTTTGAAGTGAACTCTGAAGCGAATAGAATTTTAACTATAATTTATGACATGCTTTAATTGATGATTCTTTCCACAAATCTCACTTAGAACAGGGATATCTTATGATAGAAAATTGATTAAATGAAGTAAAATGAAGTAAGCCATGTTAAGGAAGTTGCATCGAACTTTTAAAAACTATTTCATGTGCTTATGTATGTAACTGGGAATTAGTATACAAGTGTAGGTCTTGTTGATATTACATGTGTACTTAGTGACAACAATAACAATTAACCTTTCCATAGAGCTTTAAGTTTTGTGAAGAAATTTTAGCCTTGTTGCAAATCTGTGAGGTCTATGTTTTTATTTTATTCACTTTATAGATATGGAAACTGAAGCTCAAAAAGGTTAAATAATTTTTCAAAGAGATGTAGCTGACAAGTGTGTGGGTCAGGATTATAAATTCAGGTCTTTCCAACTCCAAGTACAACACTTAATGAACTGTGTCATGTAGCCAACACCTATGGAACCTTAAGTTTATTTTTTAAGTGATCTGTTCTCTTAATGCAAAGATGGCTATGCTTTGAAAGTAAACTCAGAATTCTCTTGATAAAAAGTAAAATTGCAGCCCCCAAACATATTAACCTTGCAGGAAGAAATGCCTTGAAGGATTGGTTATGGTGTCATGTCATACTTTGAATCCAACCCAAGCTGATGATGACTGAAAGTCCTTACTTCCTTCGGACAACTGCCTGTTGACCCAATTGGCAACCTTTCTTGGCAAGTCTCAGTAGAGGGAATGACTGGATGGACATGGCACTATATTAAAAAAACAACTGAAAGTAAGCTTTTGAAGTGATGTTTAAGAAGGTATAATATGGATTATTGTCTGATCTAAATTAGTGCCTGGATTAGTGCCTGAGCTAAAATCCTCCCAAATCTGGCAATTTTTTTTTCTAAATGGAAGTGCTGATTCATATGGTATTTGAAGAAGACCAGGACAACATTTTTCCTCTGCTCTTTTCCTCTTTCTATGTCAAATCCCTATTTTTTACTGTCACTGTCTTTCCTCAGTTTTATTGCTTTAAATCCTCTCTTACCCCAATTGATTTTCAGCACACACGGTATTTTTTCCACTCTTCCTGCCTGCCCTGATTGCAGTGAAGCATAGGAAAACCACATCAGTTAGGATTAAAGTACAAGAAATTTCAAGTACCTTGTGTTTTTTAATTTTCAGAACCTCTCTATGAAATAGGTGAGGTAGGCAGGATATTATTGGTCCCATTCTTCAGGAAATTACCTTGTAGTGGTACATAGCACCATCTTCAGAGAAGGAAGAAATCCTGCATTTTTTTCTCCCATATTGCTCTGCTGCAAATCCTACTAATCCTGGCTACCTTCCCCTTTTCTCTTCTTTTTCATTCCTTGGCTATGGGGTCTAGAATTTAGATAATAGATCAGCTATTCCAGGGTTTTTTATTCTTTTTTTTGGGTCATGGACTCTATTGGCATTCAGATGAAGCCTGTGATCCCCTTCTCAGGATAATGTTTTTTAATTGCACAGAATAAAATACAGATTACAAAGGTTAGTGAAAATAAAAGTGTATTTTTTTTCTACTTGTGTTCAGGTCTCCTTGAAATTTAACAGTGCAAGTTTGCGGACCTTGAATAAAGAAACCCTGATATAATCCAGTCATATCATTTTACAAGGGAGAAAACTGAGACCCAGAATATGAAGTGACTTGCTCATGTCCTATAGGTAAAGAGAAAGAAACTAGATTAGGTGAGATGGGGAGAGACATCAGAGGGATGAAGAGATGGAGACACTCTGTTATAGTTTAATGGCCTTGTCAAAAAATTAGGCATAGCAGGAAGGAGGAGGAGTAGGTCTACTGATGTCTTCAGATGGCAGGAGGGTAAAAATGATGGCATGAAGATCAGTGAGGATTTCTTTTAATAAGAAAATAAGTCTTGTAGTCCTTTGGCCCTTATGTTGAGTTGCAAATGGCAATGTAAGATAGAAACAATCAAATTCAGGGTCTAGATTCCCACGTAATCCTCTATAGTTTTGCAAAGGGTACCCAAGACTCATAGACCAACATAAGACAAAGCAAGGGGAATAATAGTCCTCACTCTACAATATTGAGTAAAGAAGTGAAAGGTTTTTGTCTTTCGTCTTTCTGTGAACTTGTCATTATGCTTAGTGAATTGATGTCAGTCATACAACCCTTCTTCAAGCTGCTTCTGATTTAAAGCCAGATTCTTCCTGCTCTCTTGATTAGATGATGATTATCTGTTTTGTCTGAAAACCACTCCCTAAAAGCACAGAAGAGAATGGTCTGAAGCAATTCTTTTGTCAAAAGGTGTTATTGGACAGAAAAAAGACCACTCTGTGTCACATACTAAATTATTCCTTATTTCAGCTGTCTCAATGTACAGATGAGAAAACTGACACTCAGAAGGGTGAGGCACAAAGTCACAAAGAAATTTAAAAGCTCGAGAATCCAGGTCTCTTGACCCCTGATTGAGAAGCTGTTCCATTGTGTGAAACTATCATTTATTTCAGTCCTAAGCTATGATGAGAAGAACAGGATTATGCTTGTGTTCTCTTTTCACGGCATTTAACCAATGGTTTTGAAAAGGTGTTTGATTGCTAATGAGGAGAAATATGATTATAGCATATTAGATTGTAGTTGTCCAAAATGATTTTCGTGGCTACCTACTCTCCTATTATGCCCTTACCTAATTATCAAGTCCTCCAGTGGCCAGAATGCATTAAGTGACTGAGGTCTGGTCAGGCACTTTACATTTTTTTTTTTTTTTTAGGCATTAAGGATGAAACTCAAAATTTTGCTGGAGAGATGTGACAGCTTTATGGCAGTTCAAATGTCATTTGTTTTCCAGTACTGATCTCTGGCAAGAAAAGGCCCCCACTATTTCTAGTGATCAAGAATTTAGGCAATTTCCTCCGAAGAAAATTATCCTTCTGAGAGCATGAAGAACTATTTCACTCAAATTCGCCTAAAGTTAATCGATACTCCAGGCTCCTTTCTTTTTTCATTTGCAAATGCCCTATTTTCTTTCTTCTTATAAAACTAACCATAGCTGCCATATAAAATCTCTTATATTTAAAAATCTTGCCTTTTAAATGCACTGTGCTCTGGTATGTGTATATTGTAAGACCAGAAATAACTCCAGTGACATATCCTTCTTGCTTATTTCATACATATTTCCAACTTATGACTCATTGGTTTAAAGAGGACAAATGTGTACTAAGAGCAAAACAGGGGACTTGATGTGCTTGTGTCTGAGAGGAAGATGAATCACTGTGAATTCTGGCAAAAGATCTAGTGACAGCGTTACTGAATGACCCCTGCTGTCCCCTCTCCCCACAACACACATGCTTGAAAAGGGCCAAAATATCACTAGCTTCTTTCTCAAAATAAAAGCAAAAACAAAAAACCATCTCCATTAAACCATTTTCTTTTTAAGGGCAAATGTATAGGTACAGATGTGTATATACATACATATATATATGTATATATATATCACATGAAAATGACTGTCAGAGGCAGTAACATTATAGATGAATGTCAAAAGCACCCCAAATGTCAACAACAGATTTTCCCTTCACCTCCCAGTTTTCAGAAAAGTCTCATTTTCCTCTTTTCCTTCACCATCTGTTTTTCTTACTGTAGCAAATATCATTTCCCATGGAGTTAAATAGAATATGAAACTGGACTGCTTTTAAATGCATTTTAGTGTCTATTCATGGTTTTTCTCATGGTTTAGCTATTTTTTTTTTTTTTGCCCTGTACAACAGAACTTGCTTTAATGGAACACGATTCTGACTCACTGTTCAGAAATTATAGGTATCTATTTATGTCCCCAAAGGTGATGTTTCAGCTGATTTTATTCTAAGGTAAACCTCCACAATACTTTTCTTTTTATCTATATTTTAAAATGAGGTATACTCCATTCACTAATTTTCCCCCTTTTTTGTCACCACTATTTAGCCCTTCTGGCCTTGTTGTTGCAACAGGTGAAGTTGATGTCTAGGATTTGAGACTTTATTATTCTCCATTGCTTACCTGCTTCCTCCCTTGGACTAAGTCTGATTTTGGTAATTGATCAAAATGGCCATAGATATCGAGCCAAACTAATTTACTCTTCACCCAGAACACACTTCATTCTTGTTTACTACATGCCTTAATGGAGTTCATTTCTACCTTCTTGAAATGTCCTTCCTTTGATACTCCATTTGAGGGCATTTGTGGCTCAGGGGAAAGATTGCTGGACATGGAGGCAGGAAGGCTTGAGTTCAAATCTAGACCCAGACACTTATTTGCTGTGTGATCCTGGTCAAGTTATATATATCCTTTCTCTGTCTGCCTTAGTTTTCTCAATGGTAAAATGGTGATAATAATAGACCTTTCCTACCAGGGTTGTTAGGAAGAGTAAATGAGATAATATTTCTAAAATACTTAGGATTGTGCTTAGTACTGGACATAGTGGACAATTAAAGAATGCTTATTTTCTTCTTTTTTTTCTTTATATAAATCATACTTACCAACTGCATAAAACTTTCTTAGTTCACATCCAGAGAAAGAACTGTGGAAGTAGAGACACAGAAGAAAAACAACTCTTGATCACACGGGTCGATGGGGACATGATTGGGGATGTAGACTCTAAACCAGTGGTTCCCAAACTTTTTGGGCCTACCACTCGCTTTCCAGAAAAAATATTACTTAGCCCCCTGGAAATTAATTTTTAAAAAATTTTAATAGCAATTAATAGGAAAGATAAATAATGCACCTGTGGCCATCACCGCCTCTCTGGATCACTGCAGCACCCACCAGGGGGCGGTGGCTTCCACTTTGGGAATCACTGCTCTAAACGATCACCCTAATGCAAATATTAATATGGAAATAGGTCTTGATCAATGACATATGTAAAAAACAATGGAATTACTCATTGGCTACTGGGGGGGGTGTAAAAAAGGGGAGAGAATGAATCATGTAACCATGGAAAATATTCTAAATTATTTAATTAAATAAAAGTTTTTAATTAAAAAAAAATAAAATACTTAGGACTGTGCCTCGTACTGTACATAGCAGACAATTAAAGAATGCTAATTTTCTTCTTTTTTACCTTATATAGATCATACTTACCAAATGCATAAAACTTTCTTAGTTCACAACACTCTTTCTCTCTCTTCTGGATTGAAATCATGTTTTATCTCTACAGGGCCATAATGACAGTTAAGATTTGTGGATATACCTAGGACCCAAACAGAGGATTCTTTATTGCTCTTAGTTGTTATTTACATTTATGTATATTTTGTTACTGACACTAACTCTTATTATTAATTTCTGCTTTTTTAAATAGAGAACTCCATAATAGAACTCTTCATTTGTCAATGAACCATGTACTTCTTTGTGATAGTTCTTGATTTATTAAAAGAACTTTTCATTTGTTATTTCCTTGATTAGGTTGTGGATGACTAGAAGACAAAAGTAATGTCTTGCGTTTTGTTTGTATTCTCCATCACACTTAGACTAAAGTCTTGCCTATATTAGATGTTTGATACATTGATTGTTTCATTCATTGATACATATTCCTTGGGAATCCTTTGAGGCAGACCTTTCTGCAGATTATTGAAGACTAAGAGCTCCTTTCTCTAAGGAGTTACAAGGAAGGAGTGTGACTACAGAAGCCAGCATTTCTGAAAGAAGGAGAGCATTATGGAGGAGGATGCAGTCTTAATACTTTCCACAGTGTGAAAGGTACGATGGACACTCTAGTGTTCTTAAAATTCTTTTCACTTAATAAATATTAATTAGTATTTCCCCCATCCCATTCCCCCTTGGGGGTGGGGATGTGGGGTGTCAAGTACTAGAAACTAGAAACTAAGGCATATAGCCACAAATATGTAAGTGGAATGGAGCTGCCAAGTGTCCTAGCAGGTTGGAACTATAAGAGATCTTACATAGGCTTTCTAATATTGTAATTTTTGACTTTTGTGGTAAAGCTTATCCAGCAAGAATTAAGAAAGTCAAATTTGAAAAACTATTGAAGGATGTATATATATGAATGGAAGGAAGTCACTGAAGAAGGAAGCATCCATTAGAAGGATGTACTGAGATAATTAACCATTAATAATTAAAGGAATTACCTTTTAATTTTTCATAAACAGGACTTCAAATCATATTATATATATGGAATATGCAATAAAATATCTGGAATATATAGAATATGGAATATATAGAGAACATATAATATTATATGTTCTCTATATAATATATGGAATATATATAGAATTGGAATATATATAGACTTTATATTCTATATATGTTCCATATAGAATATTACATTCTCTCTATATATAATAGTCTATTATATATATCAGTGATTGACTGATTTTGCTTTTTGACTTAAACATTTCTCTTTAGGAGTGCTTAATGAGAAAATGCTATTGCACCCACACAAAGAGGTTGTTTATTGAAATATCAATCTTATTAAAGATACAAATGGAGAACAATGTAGAAAAATCATGTTACATTCAAACAAAAGAACAAATTAAACAAAAGCATGTAAATTTAGAAATGCAAGGCTGCTCCAGAGTTCTCTTACACCCTGTCAGTGATGGGTAGATTAAAGTCAGGCAAGAAATAGGCTCTACAGTGGGTTGTCAGCATTCATGTCTTGAAATAGATATTGATAATCCATTTCATGGATCACTGCTGTAAGAGGAGCAGTAAGTGATAGAAAGAAAAATAAACACATGACACATGGAAGCTAGAAAGAAGGACAATGTTTGGACATAGATTAACTGAATGGTTTATTCTCTTATTTGATTCTTTAGAAGTTGACAATCACTTTTGCAAAACTATGAACTTCGGCTCATCTTCAGTAAAGAAATATCAATGATATTGATAATCTTAAGAACTTCAAAATATTCAACCAAACTACACTCAGATTAAATATATTTTTACTTTTGTTTTTTATTTTTCTACATGAGATAGAAATTTAATACTTCATTTACTCTCTTGGGGAAAAATAATTAAGGGACTAAAGAATTTATATTTAGTATTCATCAGGAAACTTCACATTAAGATGATAATGCATAGGGTGGAGTTAGAAACCTGACTGCCTATGTCTATTGATCCATTTAGGATGGGATATTGTTCTCTTATGAAGACCATGTTGGCCTTACCCTGCACTTGAACTCTGGTGAGAGGCCAGTCTTAGGCAGTTCAACTAAAAGTCTGTGGACTTCCTATTATTTAGTTCCTATAATAAAATAAGTTCCTTTAAGCCCAAAGTTATATTATTTTGTTCTTTCTGTCTAAAATGCTTACACAGCACTGTGTTTTGCATATGGTAAATCTTAAGTGTTCATTAAATGAATATCAAATAAATTAGTGATTTGAATCTGGTAATCTTGGATTTCTTGGAGTCAGACATACGTTTATCTAGTCTTTGTAATTTGTTGTTGTTCCTGAGAAGGACGTTTTCTTTGGTTAGAAGAGACTGACAACCCTAACTGGGACAGCCTAGTTATTAACTGAAATTGTTTAGCAGACTTTAACTGCTTCTTAATAATACTTTCTAGATTCACCTCACAAGGATGGAGGTTCAAATGAAATACTGTATTTAAAATTCATTGTAAACTGTAAAAGATTGCATTAATATCAGCTACTATTATGACCATTATTATAATGATTATAACGACCCATTTCTGCACTCTTGGAAGCCTAAATATTCATTGATTATATAAACACTACAACAAATAAGCTATATTGTTTTGAATATACTGGCAGTGGAAAAGAAGAATGTACTCCATAATTCAGCCCATCAGTCCATAAATATTTAACAGACAACATAATGCTTGGGTAATATGGCACTGTATAAGGCACTGGAAGAGTACACATTATAAAGCAGACATGATTTCTTTCTTTTGAAATAATCACATTATTTATATAATAATGAAATAGTCACAATATTTATGTAATAATGAAATAATCACAATATTTATATAATAATGAAAGAATCACAAATGGAAGAGATGAGATTTATAATGATAGTATATATAAATATCCATATGTACAATATAGTAATTATAAGATTATATTAAATGAGAAAGGCAGATCTGGGGTTGCTCTAGTAGGTGGAGATTGGGTTGATCAGTAAGAAACAACTGAGGCGCTTAAGCTGAGATTTACAAGAAGACAGTATATAGTACATGGAACTGTTTGGTCTATGGCAAAGGTGGAGGCCCCTGGGTTATCAAAGTGACATCTTAAAGAAGTAGACAAAGGACATTATAAAAGATGAGGAGAGACGAGAAGGTAGAAGGAATCTAAGTGATAAATTATGATGAGAATTAAAAGTAATACTTAGAGCTAAAAGTGGAGAGAATCGAGCTATTACTTAAGTATTGATTTATTAGAATAACGAGAAGAATATAACATTGTTAAAGCACATAATTCAGTGTGATTCAGATGCTGGAATGGTTCTTGCAAGAGAGTGGTTGGTTGGTGGAATAAAGAAGGTTCTGAAGATAAAGGAGTAGAAAAGGATTAATTGTAGGTAAAAGTGTCCTTTGTAGTTTAGCTCAAGAAGTACCTAATTAATACAATTTTGTTAAGTATCTGTTGAGTCCACTAAGTGCTAGGAACAGCTTTGAGTGCTATGGGGATGCAAAGTTGGTTTAAAACCTAGTTGGGAAGGAACACAGGAAAAATAGAAAAGGATAGTAAGTTGATAGAACTCTGAAAAAACTGATCTGGCTATGGTATTGGATAATTATTAATTTTGGATGAACAATAAATTTGGATGAACATATTATAGTGTTCCTAGAAAATCAATCTGAGAAATTTCAATTTTATTCTGAGGATACTGTGAAGCCACTGAAAGCCTCTCTCAATCTCTCTCTCTCTCTCTCTCTCTCTCTCTCTCTCTCTCTCTCTCTCTCTCTCCTCCTCCTCCTCCTTCTCTCCCTCTTAGACAACACAGATGGATAATGAGCTGAGCTCAAACTTGAAAATGAGGAGGCAGACCTTATTGCTTTTAGGAAATTACAGGGCTCTTTTAGTGATGCCAAGCTTCCCATGAAGGCCAAGACCCATCTATCTCATATAAACACTTTAAAAGTGTTGCTATATGACAACAAAACATGGAATAGTCCTGGCTCTGAAGAACTCAAGATAGGTATCACAGAGGACAATCAATAGGAGCACCATGGATGTGTGCAGACTGCATCATATAACCAATGAAGAATAAAAGCACAATAGGAAGAGAAGATAGACAGGTTTTTATAGCAACATGCACATATGATTATAGTAATCTTTTCTGATGATGGAAGAATTCCAGTTTTCTGATATTGGAAGGAATGAAGAAGACATCTAGCAAAATTGAGTGGATGCTGGTGGTAAACTTTTGGTAGAACATAGACAAGATGGGCAGAAATGGTTAGGTTATATCTTGTATTAACAGAAAGAACTCTCAAACTGAAGGGATCACATATCCATTTGAACGTACCAAAAAAGGAGACAGACTATTTATATAGAATGAATGAGTCAGTTTTTATATTGATACCTTTGAAATATTAAAAGACTAAAAGGTATGACTTGAACAAGTTAATTTTATAGTACAAGCTCTAAATATTCTATGAAGTACTTCTGGAGAGAAATGGGTGAGAATCACCTAAGATCAAAAGCTATAGAAGATTTGTCAGCTGTTGGGTAGTTCACCAAGATGCCAAAGTACAATGTGGCAAAAATGTCTAGGAAGTCTTGAATAGGAAGAAGATTGGCAAGAAGAAAGGTAGTTAGAAACTATTGTAATAATTCAGGAGGGAGAACTTGATGACTCATTGGATATAAAGGGTTAACATAATTCAAGGAAGAAATATGATTTAGTTATGTCTCATGATTTGGGATTAGTGATGTAAAATGAATGAAATGCTAATGTAAAGACAAAATATGGAAAGGCAAAGTCTAGGTTCCACCTCCCAAGTCTCTGAGAGAGGTCTCTGCTTTGTCTGTATTTATAGTTGACATTTCTTAGGAGTAGTGCTGCTTTCTAAATTCTCTTCTACCTCTAAATCTCTGGTCCTATGGCAATCTGTCTCTTAATGTCTGTAGAACTGCTTAGTGTCTAGAAAATAGATGTGACTTGACTAAGGTCATATTAGGAAGTGTCAGAGTTGGGGTTGGAGCCCAGGTACTCTGAATCCAAATTTGTCACACTTACCACTTTTCCTCTACTATATTTGAAAATTTCTAATTTTTTGTTAATTTTTCTGTTTGATCCTTTTGCCCTGGAAACTCTGCTTTGGAAAGTTATCAGAAATAAATTTCCATTTGATTTAATCAATCAGAGCTATCACAAAAGGTGGAGGTTAACTCCAAAGAGCCATATAAACCGTTTATAATTTTTCAATACAAATTAAATCAGCATTGAGCTATGGTGATCCCATGCCATTTTATTCAGTAAGTAGAGTGCAAAGAAAATGATCACTTAGGAAATTTCTGATATACAGAATTCTAAAAATTATAAATTGATGGTTTGTTACCTTGACCCTACTTTCTAATGTTCATTGTTAAATAATATTATTGCTCTCTGGAAGTCACTGCAATCTCTCTAATTATAGGAGCAAAAAAAATACATAAAAAAAACTTATTGTTCCTTCCCAGCTTGTTCCCATTTACTGAAAATAAGCTTGAGTTCCTGCCTTGGAGCAGTATCTGCAAACTACAGTCAGATGTAAGAGCAGCCTAATCAGGCCTGGGAACCAAGCCTTAATTAGACGACTTGGAAAACAGAGCAGACAAGCAAATGAAAATTATTAAGCATCACTCATGATTCCTGTTTCTAATTTTAAAGAGGAAATCATGCATTAATCAAACCCTGCCCTGGAGCTCAGAGGCACGTTTCAAAATTATCTTGAAACAACAAGGAGAAAACTTTTTTGTGTTTAGGGAAAATAACCCTTGACCAGTTGGTATGAATAGTATAACATATTTGGGCATGAAATAAACTTTGTCCCAATATGCTAAGTACCTCCTTCAAAATAAAACAAAAGGAAATTTCCCCTACTTTTCCCTTCTACCCTGTATCAGGTGAATTGAAGGCAAATGTCAGTAACAATCAAGGTTAATCCTGGGTTTTCTGAAAGGAAATCACATTTTCAGAGGTTAACAGCTGAATTCAGATGAATACATTAAATATGCAATTGTACAGTGAGCTACACATTAGGGAATTTCAGTCAGAAAATTTATATAAAGAAATTCTTATGTTACAAATTCAGCACTAGTTCAAAATTAATAGTAGTAATCTGGTAGGTACTACTGAAGAAAAGAGTTCTTGACTTCAAAGGTCTGTTATTTCTTTATTATGGGACTACTTCCAGCAAATGCCTCTATTACTTAGAAGATAATTTTTAAGAGTTTCTCTGGCTGAAAAAGTTAAACATCCTGCCACTAACTTAGTGATGAGCCTCTGTGAACTTGATTGGTCCTTTGATAATTCATATATCTTTTCCACTGAGTCCTCTGGAATTTCTATTTCATACGTAGGTAACAAACTTGCTTTCATTTTAGACTTCTTCCTCTTGGGCTCCTTCTAACTACTATCACTTACTGATGCCTGAGTCCCTCTTGATGGGCACCACATCTTGCATCACCAGCACTGATTCTGGAAATGAAATACCCATTGCTCTCCATCACCACTTCAGAATCACCCCTACCTGCCACTCGCCATTTCTTCCTTGAGATTCACTTGTTCAAATTACCACCCAATTAAGATATCCTGAAAAAAAGACTATAGATAAATAGTTAAAGGATTCAAACAGATGGTTCAAGTTTTCATCTTGTATAATAAAAGGTTAGGTGGGAGAGGGAGACATGACAGATAAATTCACAGAAGAAACAATGTATATAACTATTAAAAATAGCAAAATTAGCTGTATAAAGGACTAGATGACTACTATCGGCATGCAGTAAGGCTCAAGAGCCCCAGGAATGCCAATGCTTCCTCTCCATCCACAGGACCACAAAAGTTTTAAATGCACAAATAATATACAAAGAGTTTCAGAGGAGGCAATTATATTGAAATAAAGGTGAAAGTTATTTCTCATTCAAGTTCATAGGCCCACTGAAATATACCTTCAGAGCCCTTGGAGTCCATGGACCTTTAATTAAGAAATATCTGGCTTAGAGGCATTGATACAATCTAATCTCTTTATAACATTCTAATTTTAATGAGACTTTAAATACATTTAGTTGGATGCCTATGATTATCCATGCCCGTAGAAATTTATATCAAGCATTCCAATATGTGTTATATCTATGAACAAGAAGAGAATGTGGGGAAAGAATAGTTATTTATATCTTAATCATATATACAAAGCCCAGTGTTATTTTCACCATTTCTATTTGGGGTGGATGCTTTCTGAAAGAATCTACTCTCTAAGTTTACAGCAATTAGACAAGTGATATAGACTCTTTTACATGTGATACAAGAGATTTTTGAAAAAGGTCAGAGTCAAGAAATAGAATCCTAGGAATGCTACATCATCGCTATGACTATCAAAATAAGCACAAATATATTTATTTCCATGTTCCATAAGCCTTATGATACATCTTAGAAAAATATACTTTTTAAAGTGGAATTAATAACAATTCTTGACTTAAATAACTTCTAGCTATCATTAGATTAAAATTCCCAGGGTAGAAGATAAAGTCTTCAAAAAAATAATAAAAGGATGGACCTAGAGCCTGGGAAGAAGACAGACTTTGGCACTTGAATCTTATGGCTGGATCTTGGTTAAGCAAATAGTTTCCTGTGCATGTGAACAGAATTGACATTTCTTGTACAGCAATTCATCTTGGCAAGAGTTTTTATTCTGTGTGTTCTTTCTTTCCTGTTGTAGTTTGTTTGCACAACTGAACTCCTAACAGAAGGAAATAGAGTTTTTCCTTTTTTTTTTTTCATGTGGATGTGCATTAAATACCTTGACAGGACAATTTGGCTCTTAAAATCCATATATAAGTTTGAATAAAGGGGAAAAATAGAAGAATATTCAGGAGAGTGGGTTTTTCTGAATCCTCTCATACTTTAAGGGAAAATAATTTTGAACAAATATCATATATACTTTAAATTATATCTAATTATCCCACAGAACTCTGTCATTAGATCTTCTCTCTTTCAGCAGTTCTTGTTGTTGTTCAGTTATTTCATTCATACTGCAAGGATTTAAAAATTAATTTTTATGCTAAATATTAGAATTCTATAGTAATATTGTGGTCACTGATTTAAAGATATTATAACTTAAGTCAAAATGACTTTTAGTAGCTTTATTTACAAAGAGGTAGAAAGAGTGAAAGTGGGAAATTGTAAGAAGATAGAGAATTATCTAGCCCATCACCCTAAGCACTGCTCTGGTGTGGAACTCAGCCCTGGCAGGGCTTGATAATCTTCTGTCAGAGGACCAAGAAGTGTCTTTAGCAAGGGTTCCACAAATGCAGGAACCAACTCCAGGAAAGGAAGGCCTCTCTGGAACCAATTTCTCCAGAAGCCAGGGAAGGAAGGCCAGCTATTCACCCAGCTCCCCGATACAGAGTCTCTGAAGGTGAAGTCCCCAGGAGAAGTCCTGCAAAGAAGCAGTCCAAAGAAGAAGCTCCAAGTCCAAGCAAGATCCAACCCGAAGGTTCAAGCCAATTTAATCCATCTCATTCCATCCCCCAAACCAGTCTACTACACTTGCCCAGAAGTGTCTGAGATTCCAGATTCTCCGGGCTTGGACTCCAGTTCTTTATCTAGTGCTTTATCATCTGTGCTAACTAGCTGCTCCTAACTTATTGGTTTTTGGCATCAGGATTTTGAGTTCCACGTGAAGAACAATCATGAAATAATAAATGAACTAGAATATGACTTTAATGGATTGAGAAGAACTTCTGGAAAGGAAGAAGAATCACACAAGATAAGGTCTACATGAATTGTCCCCTCTGTTCTAATGGAGTTTCTACAATAATAAGGTATACTGAAGTTATAAAGTCAGGACACTCAGATATTTAAGATAGATCTGTGATCTCATTAATTCAGAAGTTCCTTCCCACTATGCAGATCATAACTCTTCTCTGGGCTCTTCCATATGATTGTTCCAAAATTCTAGAAGGCTTTTTCATTTTCTCATGTCATTGCGAGGGTACCAGTGAAGCATTCTGGCTTGCCTTCTAGATATGGCCATCCTATATTTTTCAGTTATACAATTCCTTGTTTGCATCTTTTACTCCTGTTCTTCATGATAATAAATAATGAATAAATAATTAAAATATTATAAATAATAAGCCTCATTATTATGGAAAGGAAAGAGAAAGACATGGGTTGAAAATATAAGGAAGAGAAAGGGTTTTGCAAGTTAGTCTGGCCACATGCCATTATTTATTATTTCATTATCATTTCATTATTTATCTATTATAGCCTTCTTATAGTCACCACACTGCCCTCCATAACCATTCACATAATATTCACTTTCAATTCTTCAGAAATTGTTGTTTCATATTTCACTTCCATATAACAACACTGGAAGCGGGTGGATAATAAAAAAAGATGGGCCTTTACTTTAAAAGGAAGATTAAAATCATTAAAGGAACTTTACAGTTTTCCAAAGGGAATCCAACTTGTTTTCCTTGTTCTGTTCAGCTCTTGGTCCAATTCTTCCATCTGTACTATTATATATATGCACTGATGAAAGATAAAAAGTGGAAGATGACTTAAAAACAGAGAGGACATAGTTGTAGTAGTAGGGGATTGTTGCATAAGATGGTTAAGTACCTGAATGATGCTGTGAATGTGATAAAATAAATGTCCCACCTGTCCACTCTCATGTCAGGTACAGCCCAATTTAACCAAACTAATGGACTGAGAAAGACTAAGAGCTTTTACCATAGTTTAAATGGCCCGAAGAGATAATCCTAACCTTTAGTCATCCTCATTTCAGAGATCTTAGATATTAGAGGCTTCCCAGAATTCATCTGGGGTTGGGGAACCAATCTGGGACAGGCCTAGCACAATTCTGGTAACTATCATTTTCAACAAGACCCCAACAACTCCCATGACCATCACGGTGCTCACAACATGAGGTGAGAAGTTATGAATGTATTGGAAATGTTAAAATTTTCATATCAACATGTTAAGGACCTAATGGTTTTGTCCTACTACTGAGGCAGATCTCAGCATGTCCAAAAATTATTTTTGAGAAATACCTAAGATCCATTCAGATAGGTTAATTTAGGTCAAGTGGCTCTGTGATTCATAGGAAATCACACTTGGGATTTCAACCCAGATATTTCTGAATCCAAATTTAATATTGACTCATGACACCATGCTGCCTCTTAAATTTTGACAGCATGGAAAATATTTCTGCTGAAAATTATACATCTATTTTGACAATTGGGTTATTTTTGATTTCTTCTGAATTGCAGTGTCTAACAAGTAACAGAATGCACTCCATTTTCACATAGCAACCATTGATTTTCCTTGGATTATGGCCTCTAACAAATAAAAAGAACATGTCTTCACTTTGGCCAACTGATAATTAGTTGAACATTTTTTTCATTATCATATTTTTAAGTTTTTTTTGTGCAGAGTTTCATGTAACTAGTGGGTGGAGAGACAAAAGGGACTCTTGCCAAAGCATCAGATCCAGATTCTTTTCCTTTTCCCCCCATTTTCTTATTTATTTATTTTTATTATAATGATATTTTATTTCATCAATTACACATATTAACTTTCTATATAAATTTTCAGAGGTTATGTGATCGTAATTGACTCTTTCCTCCTCTCTCTCTCTCCCCTTGTAGAAATGGTAAGTGATTTGATCTGAGTCATACAGGAATTATCCTGCAAAACATATTTCCATATTATTTATTTTTGTAAGAGAATAATCATATATAACAAAAACCCCAAAATAAGAACTCAAATAAACTAAAGTAAAAAATCGCATGCTTTGATTTGCATTCTATCTTTTAACAGTTCTTTCTCTGGAGATAGATAGCATTCTTTGTCATAAATCCTACAGAATTGCCCTGTATTATTGTATTGTTGAGAGTAGCTATGTCACAATTGATCATTATATTGTACAAGATTGCTGCTACTTATTGCAATATTCTCTTGGTTCTGCTTATTTCTCTCTGCATCAGTTCATATAAGTTTTTCTCATTCTTTCTGAAATTATCTTGTTCATCATTTCTTATAGCACAATAGTATTCTATCCTCATCATATACCATAATTTGTTCAGCCATTCCCCAGTTGATGGATATTCCCTCTATTTTAATTTCTTTGCTACCCCAAAAAGAGCTGCTATAACTATTTTTGTACAAGTAGGTCATTCCTCCAACCCCCTTTTTAAATCTCTTTGGGATACAGATCTAGTAGTAGTAATACAGGATGAAAGGTATTCACTGTTTTGTAGGCATTTGGGCATAGTTCCAAATTGCCCTCCAGAATTGGATCAGTTCCCAACTCCACCAACAATGCATTAATGTTATATTGGCCAATCTGATAAGTTTGAGGTGGTGCCTTAGAGTTGTGGCTTGTATTCTTGTAAATTTGACTTAGTTCTCTCTATATTTGAGAAATGAGACCTTTATCAGAGAAAATTGTTACAATTTTCCCCCAGTTTGTTGTTTCCCTTCTCATCTTGGTTACATTGATTTCGTCTGTACAAAAAAAATTAAATTTAATATAATCATTATTATTCATTTAACATCTTATGATGTTCTCTTTATCTTGTTTGGTCATCTCTTCCCCATGGATCCGATAGGAAAACTATTCTATGTTACTTTAATTTACCTATGGTATCACTTATTATATCTAAAACAGTGGTTCCTAAAGTTTTTTGACCTACCGCCCCTTTCCAGAAAAAATATTACTTAGCCCCCTGGAAATTATTTTTTTAAAATTTTAATAGCAATTACTAGGAAAGTTAAATGCATCTGTGGCCATCGCCGCCTCCCTGCATTGCTACAGCACACACCAGGGGGCAGTAGCACCCACTTTGAGAATCACTGATCTAAATCATATACCCATTTTCACATTATCTTGATATAGGGTATGAGATATTGGTTTATATCTAGTTTTTGCCATATTGTTTTCCAGTTTTCCCAGGAGTTTTTGTCAGATAGTGAGTTCTTATTCCCAAAACTGTAATCTTTAGGTTTATCAAATATTAGATTGCCAAGGTCTTTTACCCCTAATCTATTCCACTGATCCACCAATCTATTTCTTGGCCAATACTATTTTATTTTGATGATACAACTTGAGATCTGGTATTGCTAGGCCACTTTCCCTCACATTTTTTCACTAATTCCCTTAATATTTTTTAACTTTCGTTCTTCCAGATGAATTTTGTTAACATTTTTCTAGTTCTATAAAATAATTATTTGGTAATTTGATTATATAAACAAACTAATTTAGGTAGAATTGTTATTTTTATTATAGTAGCTTAGTCTACCTATGAGCAATTAATATTTTTCCAATTGTTTAGATTCCAGATTCCTTTCCTAAGGACCCTAACCCCCCTAGTTTTTGGGAGATCATTGCTATATTGAGAACAATAGAGTAAACAGGTAAATAATGGTTGAAAATTATATAGTACTTTATAGTTAACAAAGAATTCTACTCAACAGCAATTTTGGGAGGCAAGTAGTATAAGTGATACCATTTTGTAGATGAAGAAACTCCTTAAAGAGCTTAATTAATTTATATAGTTATAGTATCATAGCTATAAAGCTGGGGTATACTGTATGTTCAGGATGGATCAGCACCTTTGCTGAGAGGGCTTTCTGAGCCCTTTCAGGGCTGCTCATCCATCTTTGATGTCCATCTTTCATCCAGCTCTCACTTGTAGTTCCAAGAAGCAGTATCATGCACAGTGACCACTCCATGGTAAAATCATCTTGACAGATGGGCTAAAGCTAACTGAAGGATCTCAAACCCATCGGTGAATTAGAATATGAAGGCAGCTGAAACAGGAGCCATGGAACATTCACTTAGAGCTTAGTCAAACATTGAAGGTGCCAAAGCCATCCACTGCATCCCAGGCAATCACCAGTTATTATTATTACTTTTGTCTTGCCAATGAACTTCAATGACTCTAGAAGAGAAAGCAAGATTGACTGCTTTGTGCAATTCCACTTTGATCTAGTTCACCAGCAACTTAAGACTTCACCCTTGTGATGTCATTGGTCCTCTTTAAAAGGAAGGATGAATAACTAGATACAGACATGAGAGACCATCCACAGTCACCCATCATCTAATTATTGAAAAAAATTGAAGCTCAGGGAAGTTAAATGACTTGCTTCAGGACACATGGTTAATAAATTCCATGAATTCAAGGCCTTTTACTCCAGAGCTGACTGTGTTTTTCAACTGACTCACATTCTTGACTAGTAAGTAGCAGATCAAGGACTGAATCTAAATCATCTGATTCTATGGCCAGCACACCTTCCACTACATAAACCCACATTGTAATGATTTTTTTAAAAAAAGTAAGGTGGGGAATGTTTCAACCTTTCTTGGTGGTAGGAGGGTCAGGGTCATAGATGAAATTGTATTCACAGGCATTCATTTAGTTGATGGCCAAATTTTCTCTTTATCATCAAAGATCCAGGTAATAAGAAATATTCTCCATGAAATGTTCTTTGATCTTGGAAAAAGCCTGATCTTGAACCTCTCTCCTTGAAATTCCCAGAATATTTATTTCTTTTCTGAAACATCACATTCTCCTTATAGGACAACTATTTGTTCATTTATCATATTTTTTTACATACTAGTTTGAAAACAGCTTTTGGAGGAATTAAAATTTTTTAATCTCTGTATTCTCTATAATTTCTAACCTGGTGTCTTTCTTGCATTTGTTGGTCACTGAAATGATGGCTACTTGAAGAACTTGAGAACACTGTTATACATGTAGTCATGTTACTCTTCTCCTCAACAATTTTCAGTAGTTTCCTGTTGCCCATTGAGAGAAGTTCAGTTTCCTCAAAATGACATTCAGGTTTCTCCCCAACCTCTCTGTAGTTTTATTTCATATTACTTTCATCCTTTCCTCTTTCCGACTTACTCTGTAGCGACAATAGATTACTGACTACCCTCTGAATATGCCTTACCCTTTCCTGTGTTCATTCTTGGTTAGTCAAGAAACATTTAAGTGTTTACTATGTTGCAGGCACTGGCCCTGAGGATATAAATAAAAACAAAAAGAAAAAAGTCTTTCCTCTCAGGGAGTTTACATTCTAATGGAAGAGACTACAGGCAAACAATTATGTACATAAAATATATTTAAAGTAAGTGGGAGGTAATATCAGAGGGAAAGCATTATTAATGAGGATAGGACCACAAAAATACTCTTGCAGGAAATAAGATTTTATCTGAAACTCAAAAGAAGCCAATGAAATAGGCTCTCACTTTCTCCATGCTTCTTAAAATCCTACCCATTATTAGCAGTGCAATAGAAATGATAACTCCTCAGGGAACTTTCACTAATTCTCATAATTAATAACTTCTCTCCCCTTAGATCTTTGATTGGCAATTTGCATTGCTTTTCATTCATGTACTTATGCTACTTCATGTTATAGTTATTTTACTGGACCATATCTTCTCATTTTTTTGTGTTCGCCTTATAGTTAGCAGTGTCAGAATATAGAATGTAGTCAGTCAGCCAATAAGTATTTATGACATGCTTTCCATGTGGCAGACGCTTTGCCAAGTGTGAGGGATACAACAAAAAACAGGAAACCAAAAGAACTCCAACCCCCAAATCACTGTCTTTCCTTTAAGAAGCTTACAGTTAATGTGGGAGACATATAAACAACTATGTACCTGCCAGATATATACAAACCTGGTGAAATGCAATCTCAGGGAATAAAGTACCATCTGGGAAGTTCAATAAATGTCTCCTATAGAAAATGAGACTTGAAAGCAACCTTAATGGAAGTGAAATAAACTAAGAGGCAGAGGTGAGTGGTGATCTAACAAATGTCTTAAATTGAATTGAATTTATTGAATTAACTAATTAAAACTAATCTATCCTTTAGATTCCTTTGTGACTCTTATTCTTGTCCTTTCAGAGATACTTCACAGTAGAGTTGACTCAGCATATGAGCCCTCTTTTAGATTTCTTGATGTTGCTCATATGTCAATGTCCATTGGTTATCTGTCACTTTTATTATAAGACTAGACCATCTTATTTTCTGGAAAACTCTCTCTGTTGACATCCTTTATAATGCTTCTAATGGGCTTTTCTCAATTGGCAAGGTGTTAATATCTCTTCTATCTCTAAATCTGTGATTCTATGTTACAATCAGCATTACGTCTTTAGGAAACAGAAGCATCTGTAAAGCCTTTTCATTTTGTAGGGAATATTGCTTCCATTTAGATTCTGCACTGAATATATTTCATGCAGCTAAAAATACCTTTGGCGAGCCAATATCTCCTTGTTTTTTTGCTTTACTTGACATTAATACTCAAATCGTTAAAACAAATTTATTTCTGTAGATTTATTTTCAATGAAATCACATGATTTTGAAACATTGCATGGGAAACACCTTGTTGGAGCAAAGCTTTTAAGGTTATATTTTGATCTTCCTAATCAATAAACAAGTATAGAGTGATCTTATATTATTCACATCTTTCAACTAATTGTATGACTGTAAATATATAGTCTGCTATAAAATGTTGATTGCAAAAAAACCTTTTTGTTCCTTTATCATACCTTTATCAAGAATCTCTTTAAAGAGTGTGTGGATTAATGTCCTAATGATTTTATAGAGATGAGAAAGTAAGCACATGTGTTGATTGCTGCTATTTTTTCTCAGCTTTGAAAAAAAAAGTCAGGTTTGCAATTGGTTCTTAACCATTTGGCATCTTCTTTTCCTGATATCTTAAAAAGCGATCTCTCAACACCTCAAAATAATGCCACTCTAACATGTTTCTACTCTGTGCATACCTCTTCTAGTCCAATTGCTCCTTCCATCTCAGTTTACTGACACTTCTATTTCCTTATGCAGCATGTTGGATTATATAAACCCAAATAGGATGACTCTACTATAATTGATGGTAAAAAAGTTTGTTATAGAAATCTTGGCATCTTTTCCATGCTACATCTTTTTGTTATTTTCTTTATAGTTTCATCCTTAAATGCTCTGGAAGATATTACTTAATTGGTTTTTCTCTCCCTGAACAATTTTAGATGTGAAAATTCTCATAATCTTCCTCTTTCTTCTTCCAAATCAATATTCTCTCCTGGTTACCATAATTCTTTCCCTGATAAAGAAATAAAATATTTGCTGATAAATGTGTTTCCTTGGGTCTTTCTTTTAATTCTGGCTGTTTATGATGTTTAAGCTTTTTTTTTAGGAAACCATGCTAATCCATATCCATGTCTACTCTTTTATCCATTTCCCATTTTCAGATATGTCAATAACTAGTTTATTTAAGATATGTTGGAATTACCCCAATTATATACCATATATTATTATTTTTCTGATTTGGAATGACTCTCACAATGCTAATGACATTTCCTGTCAGAATAGTGTTGACTCAATTTTTTTCTGGCAATGTTATTTAGTGTTTGCTGAATTATGTGTCTATTGATTTCTTAAAGAATATATTTGTGATATCTAATTGGGTGTTTTCTTTCTATTTTATAAGCCTTTGGTCTTTTATTTTTCCCTTATTAATTGTGAAATCTCTGTCACTCCTTAATGTACATGTAAAATTACTTTACTTTTCTTTGTCTTTCATAAACTCTAAGAGAGCATGATCAATCTCTCTCAAGATTCTTGTCATTTTCCCTTTAGTATGTTCTGTCAAGAATAACTAGATTCCCTGGGAAGGGGGAGGTAGGAGGGGAGGGAAGGAACATGAATCATGGAACCATGGAAAAAATATTCTAAATTAATTAATCAATATAAAATCCCCCGACCCCCTTAATTACCTTTTGGTGATTCTCTTGAGTTCTGTGTTTGAAGATCAAATTTTCTGTTTAAGTCCAGTTTTTTCTTTATGAATGCTTGGAAGTCTTCAATTTTATTAAATGACCATACTTTCCCCTGCAAGAATATAGTCAGTTTTGCTGGATAGTTGATTCTTGGTTGTAGACCCAGTTCCCTTTCTTTCTGAAATATTTTATTCCATGCCTTCTGGTCCTTCAATGTAGATGCAGCCAGATCTTGTGTTATCCTAACTGTGGTTCTCTGGTATCTGAATGACTTCTTAGCAGCTTGTAATATTTTTCCCTTGGTCTGGTAATTTTTGAATTTGGCTATAATATTCCTGGGAGTTGTCAGTTATGGGTTAATTGTAGGAGGTGATCTGTGGATTCTTTCAGTCTCCACTTTTCCCTCTTGTTAGAGAATGTCAGGGCAGTTTTCTTGGAAAATTTCCTGTAGGATGATGTCTAGGCTTTTTCTTTTGTCATGATGTTCTAGTAGACCAATAATTTTTAAATTGTCTCTCTGTGATCTGTTTTCCAGGTCTGAGGTTCTGCCAATAAGGTGTTTCATATTTTCCTCAAATTTTTCATTCTTTTGATTTTGTTTTATAGATTCTTACTGCCTTGTGAAGTCATTTGCAACTAGTTGTTGAATTCTAATTTTTAAATACTGAATTTCTTTTGTGGCTTTTTGGTCATCCTTCTCCTTCTGTTCTATTTTCTTTGTAGATCATCTTTTACCTTCTTTGCCTCATTTTTGAGCTGGTCAATTTTGGCTTTCAAGACACTATTTTCTTGTTTTAGTTCATGTATTTCCTTTATCCAATTGTCTTCAGCCTCTCTTAATTGTTTTTTGAATTCTATTTTGAGTTCTTCCAAAGCCTGTGTCCAATTTTCTGGAGTTTCTGTGATTTTTCTTGGGGAGTTCCTTGATCTTCTTCTGTTTCATTTGCGTTTTGTTCACTTCCTGGAAAGAAGCTGTCAAGTTGTAATTTGTTTTTTCTTTTTCTGTTGTTTACTCATATTTTTCCTTTCTTTCCTTCCTGTAATTGATTGTTATCTTGCTCCTCTGATTTATTTGCTGGATCTTTGGGTTTGGGCTATTTTGTCCTGAATGGGCTCTTTCCTTGCTCTGCTGATTGATTAGGTTAAGCAGATGGTTTTAATGAGCTCTAATGTAAGATCTTCCCCAGCCAACAACAGAGGTTTGTAGCTACTTTCTCTGCAGTCTATAGGGGTGTTGAAACTTCCCTGCCCTCTGAAGACTTCTTATTTGCCCTACTTATGGGATCAAGTCAGGGCAGGGTTGATCTGTAGAGATTGATGTACCCTGAGACCAAAACCTAGAGAGAAGGGAAGGGGCAAGATGGAGCGTTTTTGCTGTGTCTAGGTGTCTTCTCTGCGTTTTTCCTCTAGCCATCTCCCTATCATCTGTGTTCGATGCCCTGAGCCCAGCACGTCTGTGCTATCAAGGCCCTCTCTCTGGACTAGTGTGTTTGCTTGTCCAGAGATTTCTGGAGCTGCTGGAGACTCAGCACAGCATGTGGGGGAGGGGTCCTGGAATCTTCCTTCTTCCTTACCCTCAAACCCAACAGTTCAAGAATTCAGGTTTGTTTTTTATTTCTGCATACCTCTTGAGCTGAGTCCAGCAAGAGGACCCCCCAGTTCTGTCCTATTCTTAGATTTGGTTTTCTTTCCCCTCTAAGTGCTTTGTTTTTTATCTTGGTGTGGAAGGGTATGGAGGGCTGAAGTTTTGCTCTGTCTAAGCTTCCATGTTCCCAGAGTCATCAATACAAATTTTTGAAAAAGAATATCTAGAGTATTGTTGCTCGTCTTCATTGAAGTAATCTCCAAGTTACTTGATCTATCCACTTCCTTTGCTATACCTGCTACTTTCTGTGATACCTTAGTTTAGCAAATATGAGTGAGGATTTTCTTCAGGCAATCTCAATTTTCATTTTAAAACCCTCTTGAAAAGATTTGTTAGTCTTTATGTACATGTATTCTTCCTGACACTTAGTATATACATTTTATTCCTGGCCAAGGGACATGAGTTCATCATTCCAGTAATTGAAATCCTGACCCACAAATCTAAATTCCATCATTTTACATCATCTTCAGATATTCCATTCCCATATGATCAGAGAGTATCATAGATCCAGAGTTGGAAGGGACTTAGATTTTTTATAGTCCGACCCCTTCATTTCTGAATTCAAGGTTCAGGGAATTTAAGGGACTTGTTTAAGATTATATAAGTAGTAAGCATCAGAGGTGAAATTTGAACCTCAAGTCCTTCATGAATCCAAAGTAAGTGATTTTTATTGTGTTATTTTATTTCCCTAATTCAGAAGCCACTATTAGGAGTAATGATAAAGGCATCTTTGGCCATCCATACCCATATATGCTTTTATTTCTATCCATTACTTCAAAAGCACCAGAGGCATTTTAGGATTCCTTCTTCTGGTCCTTATGTAAATCACCAGAAGTGAGTGTGGGTTGTCAGATTTGTCAAGTCATCAGAGGATTTAGGTCACTTCCCACCTATAACACGTGCCCTAAGATGGCAGCACGATTACTAGCTATTCATACGAGGTTGACATATTAGATTCTATCCATCAGGGAGTCAGCAACTTATACCACCTTTACTTTTTCCCCTCTGAACACTGATGTCTTTTCTATTGGTGAAATCTGTGGAGCTTCATCATCTTTCTTTCTATTTTTTTACTCTTATCTTCCATCTTAGATTTAATATCACTTCTAAGACAGAATATCAGTAAGGGCTAGCAACTGGGGATAAGTGACTTACAGAGTCACACAACAAGAAGTGTCTGAGCTCAGATTTGAACCCAGATCCTTCTCCTGACTCCAGACTTGACTCCCTCCACTGAGCCACCTAGCTGCCCCCTCATCATATTTTCCATGAAGCTTATGGAAGGGTATTTTTGTAGAATGTCCAGCTGAAGCCCTGATAGGAATAACTTCATATCAGTTAGATAGTTCCAAAGAGTTGGGGGATCCTAATGCTTGTCTTTCTTTGTTATTCATGTATTTCATTCATGTTTGAATCTTTGTGACCCTAATTGGGGTTTTCTTGGCAAAGATACTAGGGAGGTTTGCCATTTCCTTACAAATGAGGAAACTGAGGCAGACAGGTTCATGAGACCAACCTGCATGGTATGTATGATATTTGTTACTTGGGAATAGCAGAAAAGTGAACAGGGCAATCTGCAGAGTATGATGGAATGGATATGAATTCCAGACCTATTCCAAAGTCAGGAGACCCAAGTTTGAATTCCACTTTAGCTGGGACCACAAATAAGTAACCTGACCTCTCAGAGCCTCTGTTTCCATATCTGTAAAATGGCATGAAATTGTAATTCACATAATATCTGCTGCCAAGCCCTGCAGTTTTTAAAAGAACTATGTAAACATGAATCAGTATGATCATTCACCAAAACCCTGATCTTCAGTTCTTGAGGGTTGTTTTTTGCTGAACAAAATGTTAATTGCTGTGCCAATTGAACTGTGTGTTTTACTGGTGGCTCTGCTGCTAATAGCTTCTAAGAAAGATGCTAAGAGGTCAGTTTACTTACTTGAGACCACACACTACAAGTATAGGAGTTGGGATTTGAACCCAGGTCTTCAAACTTGGAATAGATCCAGTACCCTTTCCATTCCAATATACTCTATCCTTTGCTCCATTCATTTTTCTGCTCTTGCCAAGTCATAATTATGGTTCTCCTGCTATAGGGTCCTAACAAAAGCTTTTTTTTTTTAAAAAAAAACAACTCATTATATTATTTTTTACCAATTCCTTCACCATATTTTTCTTATTATCTGGATTCATTTGGTCTTTAATTTGCATAGACTTGCCAATTCTCTAATATATATTGTAGATGCCCATACCGTTTGCCAGAGCTTCAGTGAGGTAATCGGGCTTCTTTTCTATGGTGTCAAAATTAAAAAAGAGTACTTCTCTACCTGGAAGGCTGGCAGTACTTCAGCCTGCTGGTCTTGTATCATAACCCACTGAATTATTCTTACTTCACACCAGGATGGAGGGAGACCACCATAATCATGTCTTCCTCTTCTGGTAATGTAGCTCTAGGGCCAAACTTGCCTCCCAGGCATCCTCTGGAGCAATTATAGGAGAGGGATGATTGTTACATCCATTCCATCCCTTTTTCAGTGCTAGGGGATATAGAGTCATTAGCTACAATGCCATGATGAGAGCTAAACTCTCTGGGAAATGTGTCGCCCTTCCCTAATGTGACTGTACCTGATAGGAATGATAGCCAAAGATAGTCTAATGAGGTGAAGGCTAATTTTTTCCAGAGGTGGGATTCTTCCCATTTTGGTTCTTTGTTCTGCCACTTGTTGTATAGGGTTGTAATCTAGAATATGCTTATTAATAGAGATTTCATGATCTATACTTTAAGGAGTAAAGGGGTCAACTTTGTGACATTTTCTACAAGGTGATATTTTTTGATTTCTAAAATCTAGTATATCTGAGGCTATGCATTTCCCCCTAGACACAAGACCTATAATTCTGATGGGATACTCTTGTGTGTATGGAGTGAAAAAGGTAAAGGGATAATAAAGCAGGTTGGAATAAAGGGTCAGCACACTGTTTATCTCAGGCAGTCCATCTTCCTGGATCTTTCTTCTTTCAAAAGCATGTAGAATATGACCTATTTAGTTTGGCAATACATCAGAAAGTTCATTAGAGGCAGAAAATGATGGAGGATGCTAAAATCTCATCAACAGCATTGGGAGTGATAAGCCTACTGTTGTTTTTCGTGCATTCCCAGTATTTTTGAGCTGACCATCATGGTCAACAAGAAATCTGACAGTCACAGATATCAATAGAGGAAGAAGAGAACAATGTTATGGGGTCACTATGGCTACAGGTGATTTTGACACATTTTCCCTAATACTAATGGAGAATTCTAAGGGATTAAAATAATACTCAGCACAAGGCAAGATTCTTATTTTCTTCATTTTCCTATTTCCAAAATATGGGAATAGTCAGTGCAAGGCAGAGATGTCTATGGTCATATATTAATAATGATTAGCATTCATCTAATACTTTAAAGAAAAAGCACTACATAACTATTTATGAAATGAATAGTTGTCTCATTTTGTCCTCACAACAGTGGAGTTAGGTCTTCCCACTTTACAAATAAGGAAACTGAGGCAGAAAGAGGTTAAATTACTTGTTTAGGGTCACATAACCAGTAAATGCTCAAGACTAGATTTGAACCCTGGTCTTCTTAACTCTGGGTGCAATGCTCCTTTCACTGTGCCACCTTACTAGCTAGCTGTTCTCCATTTAGGGCAGCAGAGCAATCTGAGAGGATCAAAAATCCTTAATAAAAATAAATAAGCAAAACAGCTTTTTTGTTTGTTTTCAGCTGTTTGTCAACGAAATAATAAGTAAGATGAATAAAATCTTATCTTGAAGATCAGATTATGGGAACAAATATCACAAAAGCTTTAAGTAATGAAGAGAAATAAAGAAAACAGGAATAAATGTCAAAGCCAATGCATTCTTAAAGGAGTGCAGGTAAGGATAAGGTTATCTCACCATTTGAGAACAGAACAGAAAAGAGAATAGGAGAAGCCATAAATAGGTTCTTGATTGTAGAGGAGGAAAAATGAGGGAGCTCAGAACAGTGGACCTCAGCATAGCAGAAAATGAGGTTATCTACTAGGAGAAAGGGAAGTAAGAGCTGAGTTAGGATATATGTTAGAATAAATGCAATCTTTTTGGATTGTCATGTATTTATGAGGGTCTGATTAAGGTTTGGTTGCATGTATCTGGGAAATGAACAGCAACAGTCTCAGAGTCTTAGTAGGAACCCTGAGGGGAATAATGAACGTGACTTAGGACTTGAAGTGAAAAGGACAATGCCCTGATTTCCTCATTGGAACACCAGTCTTTGATTGCAGAGGGTAGAAAAAACTATGAGGAATTCTCATGCCTGGAAGCTTGAGATTCCAGAGAAGATGCACAACTTCCAGGAAATAGCTAAAATTTTTCCCACACTGTCAAAGTGTTGACACTTGCAAGAGACATGTCCCTATGGATATGAATGAATAGATTTCCTCTGGGACTAAACTTGTTTTTCTGTAACCCTCTGAATCGGTGACAAAATAATTTAGGTTGGACTTGTGTTATATCTGAGGTTTGCACCTTTATTGTCCAAATATTATCTGCTACCAAATCTGAATAGAGGGGTGATTGAGTGAGAAGTCTGTCACAATATTGATTTTATACAATTCATGAGATTTATACTTCAGTTGGAGACCTTAATAATAAAATATCTTTTAGTATATTCTTCAAGGGGATGTAGATTATTATTGTTATCATCTGTTTATTTCCAGGTCATTTTTATAGTCTTCTCTTTTACTCAAAATTCTGTTCTCTTTTAGTGAAACTGCAGCATTTATGTTGATTACAATTTTAACATATGCTTCTTGGTTCATATAATTTTTTACATCTGTGATCTGTTTTCCCTATATTTCAGCCAGCTATAAAGGGAGCCACAAAAATCACCCTAAAATATTTACCTTCAAGACAATAAACTCTTGTTTTTTTTCCATACCTCCTAATGCCCAAACCTGATCTTTTCCCTCAATCTGACCTCTGTTTCCTTAGTCTTCTCCTACCCGAGTCTGTTCTCTTTCCTCTCTCCTTGCTTTCTTTTCTTCATCCAGTCATTACCTTATTATTAACCAGTTCAGGAAGCCCCTTGAAACTCCTTTCCCTTTGGTCCTTCACCATTAATTCTCTCTGGTAATCCTAAGTCCTGAACTATCACCACCATTCACCTCTGGGATCCTACTGAAACTGCTGTTCACATTACAAATATGAAAATATGCTGCCCAACCTTAATCAGCCCCTCAATGTATGCCAGTCTGAAGGAATTACACTCATCTTTTATTGATTCTGTATCCCAGAAGCTGTTCTGAACCTTCCTCTGAAACTACAAAGTCAATCCTTACTTCCTTTTCTCCTAGCAGATGACCTCATCTTCCATTTTACTCAGATTAAAGTTCATTATTAGCCCCAGCATGTTTCTTCCTCCACACCCAAGAACAACATGTCTGTGATTTCCCTGAATCTCCTCTCTGTTCCATTCTCAGATGATGAGGTGAAATTTGCATCGCTAAGTCTAGGATATCTCCTTATGCCTTTGAACCCATTCCCACATTTCCTTTGGAAGCTTGTGCCATTTGTTTATTTACTTTATGCTTCTCATCTTCAATTTTTTGCAGCCAATTAGATCTTTCCATGCTGCCCATAAATATTTCTAAGTCTCTCCTATATTAAAAACAAAACAAAAACTTTTCACAGATCCTGCTGTGTCCACAAGGTTATCATCTTATGTTTCACTTAAAAACATCTACAACTGATACTTCCTCTTTCTCTTTGCTTGCTCATTCTCCAGCCCTTTACAGATCAGAATTTTAGTTACTACACTCTTCCTTAACTACGTTATTCCTCAATTGCACACTTTCTCAAAGGTCCAAGAGCCTTTTTTTAGTCCTGATCCTAATCTTTCTGAATCATTTGTCACTACTGAATTCTTCCTCCGTTAAAAAAATTTTTTTTACCTCCTTTGGCTTCTGATAAATTAATCACTCAGTTCTTTCATCGTTTGATAATTCCTTCTTGGTCTCCTTTATTGGTTTATTGTCTTCCTACTGCCCCATAATGTAGATGCTTCCTAAGCCCTTTTTAATTCTTTCTCTTCACTCTTTCTTGATGACCTCAATAATTTCAATTGGTTCTACCATCACTTCTTTTTTTTTTTTAAATTAATTTTCTTTCAGTTGCATGTTAAATAATTTTTCAATCATCACTTCTATGCGAATGATTCTTATAGCCATAAATTCAGTCCTAAATTCCCTCCTAAACTGAAGCACAAGTCCAATATTTCCAACTACCTGTTGGACATCTCCACTTAGATACTTGGCTAGTATCTAAAACTCAGCATGTTAAAACTGAACTTAACATCATTTCCTCTGAATCTTCTCCTCCTTTTAGTATTTCTGTTGATGACAGATGTTATCGTTATTCCAGTCACTGTTTTAAAATTTCTGAGTTATCTTTGACTTATAAAATTCTCTCTCCCCAACATGCACTTTTTGCCAAATGTTATTGATTATACTTCTATATCATCCCTCCTCTTCACTTATATTACTTTCACCTAGAGTGATTTTTTTTATCACTTCTCACCTTGACTATTGTTATAGCTTTCTAATTGCTTTCTTGCTGCCTTCCATCTCTTTTCTCTTTAATCTTCCTTTTGAAAGAACTGCCAAAATATTCTGCCTCATGAGCAGATATGATAAGCTCACTATTCTGCTGAAATAACAACAAAAAACAAAACAAAAATAACCCTTTTTGTATCTACAATAAATACAAAATCCTTATTTTGACATTTAAGGCCCTCCATATCTATCACAAACCTACCTTTCTAGTTTTGTTTCACAGACAGGGTGTCCCAAAAGTCTCAGTGTAATTTAGAGCTTCTTTTATGGATTCATTAATAAAAACATTGATACTTTTGGGACATCCAGTATATTTCATGTTTCTGCCAAATTAGACTAATTCCCCGATATCAGCTTATCATTCATCCATTGCTTCTTTGTCTTACTGGAGGCCATTATTTATGCCTGGAAGAAACTCCCTCTCCATCTATGTTCATGAAATCCTTCTTTTTCTTCGACTGAACTAATGTGCTAATTTTACCAATTTCTTTCTTTTCTTCTTATCCTTCCCCACCTTCTGATGGTGTTTTCTTCTATTTCAATTTTCCTAGAATATTTTTTTTATTTCAGTTCTTTCCCTATTGAGACCATTGTATTGTACATATTTGAACTTTTTTCCCTGAAACTCCATGTTTTTTTCAGTTAATGTTTACCCTTAAGTATATAGACAGCTATAGAAAAAAAAGAGATAAATATGTAGAGAGATAAAGAAAAAGGATAAAGATAAATAGAGATAAAGACCTCTCCAGGGAACTGTCTAATATTCTTAGTTGCAGAACAGTTGCTGACCTGCATTAGTAGAGGGCTTTCCTTCCCCAGAGAGTCTCTATACCAAACAGATCACAGGAACAGTCAGTAATCCTTGATGATTTAGGTAATATGTTTGTGTATGTGCGGAACAATTGTTAGACATTTTTAGGATCACAAATAACAAAAGGAACACATTTTTCTGTTTTTCTTTTTTAAAAGTAAAAACCAAAATTAGAAAATAAAAGTTTATTATGAAACAAAATCAAATTGACAGTGAAAAGTAGGGCTTTCCCTACCCCCAATGTGTCTCTAAGATTTAAAGTTGTATCAAAGTTTAACTCCTGACATTTTATGTATGAGCTCTCAGGTAATTTTTAATATTGTGGTGACACTAAAAACACTTTTAGTCATTTGCATTTCAATATACCAATAATTCATTTTATTAATTTTTTTCCAAGGAAAAAAGTGCCATGAGACATGAAGTATAGAGTCAGCTTGGTAGAGTGGAAGGAGTTTTTGATTGTTTATCAAAGATTTAGGTTTCAATTCCCTGATTTTCTCCAAAGCTCCTGTTTACTTTTCCAATCCCCCTTTACTTTTATTGTCTTCTTTTTGTTGATTATCTCCAGTTTATCTCATATATATATTGTTTGTACATCATTGTTTGCATATGGCCTCCTCTCTTAGACTGTTAACTCCTTGAGAAAGGGGACTATCTTATATTTCCTTGTATCCCCAGTGCTTTGCATGGTGCCTGACATATAGTGAATAAAGGCTCAAGAAATGTTTGTTGACTGACTGGCTGAATTTCAGTTCTGCTGCTTTCTCTTTGTGTGATCTTGAACAATTTCATCATTTTAGAATCCAGTTTCCCCAAATGCAGTTTGATTATCTTGATGATCTTTAAAGTGCCTTGCAGCTCCAACTTCTGTGGTCCTTTATTTTTGTCTTTTTGTAGAAAATATCATGTTACTTTACCAATATGTTGATTTTTCTCTGTCAGCACAATCTTCTGTGTAGTATTTGTCAATCTCAGTGTGTACTCTCAACTCTACAAAGAGCTTGTTTATCTTCTCCCCTTCCCATATAATATTCAACATCTTGTGTCTTTGAGCCAAAAATGTAAAGAACTTACATGCCTCTCAATTATGGGAGAACAAGAAATGCCTTCCCATGTAATGTTTTGCTGTAGAGACCAAAACAAAACTTCACAGATACAATTAATTCTTGTGCCAAAGAACCCCTCTGCATAGCCAGTCTAAGAGTATTTCTAGACATTGTTTGTAGTCCCTGACTTGAGTCCTACATTTTCTTATCACTGATCGTCTCTATTCTTAATTGTGCTTTTCCCCATATTTACCCTTTCTCCAGTCTCTCCAACTTCAAAGCTTATTTCAAACTATTTCTTTTCCTTTCCCCTTAATTGTTTCCCCCTTTATGTTTAAGAGCTTCCAGTTTCACTTACTGTTTATTCTTCCTCTTATTGTGAGGATTGCATGTAAATCTCCTTAAGCTTCTTTCCATGTACTTCTGTAGTGCAGTATCTTCTGTCTCCATCCTTTGATGACTTGCAGCAGGTGGAATGTTTCCATCTAAGCTACTCCAGACTTTACTGTTCTTTTCATGCATGAAAGGTCAGTATTACTGATTCCCATCCTCTGAGCTTTCTCTATGCCTGTTTTTTCTCTCCTTGCTTTTTCTATTGTTTGAAATTCTTCCTCTTTGCTTTCTAACCCTCCCACCTCCTGTAGACTCTACATTCTTAAGTGACTTTCCTTCCTTCATTTAATGCCATTTCTTTCTGCTTTTTATTTTCTGTCTATAGGTAACCAGAGAAAATATACTCCTTCCTGCTACACTGAATATGATTTTTGTTCCAACTATTGTGATCCTTCGTATCACAGCTGAAATATTGCAGTGTGATATCACTACTTCAGTGATCTTTAGATGAACACTTACAGATGGCTACAGTGTGGCTGCCCAGTATTATACTTCTACCTGGAAGTCTAGTGGGTTACTCTAATGACCCTTTGTGTTCCCAAATGAAGAAATCTAGATGTATGTAAGGGCTTCACCATTTTCACCACAGATGGTCATCAGAGTTGATTTAGCAGCTCATGCTTGGAAAATGTCCCCTTTGTCCCTCATATTAGTCCCAGATAAAGCAGTAAGGTCAAAGAGGAGGATACACTCTTCTAGTTTTCACTTTCTAAGGTCCTCACTGACTTTTATATTTTTTCTGCAGTTATGTATATTACCCTGGTCCAGTCTTTCTTCTATTTTGGCTGAACTGGACTAGTGCAATTTTCTTTGACCATAATGCTACTCTGACTCAATAGCTATTTCATTTTAAAGTATAATATATAAATAGACATTATCCTTGGTGTACAAAAGAGGATCCCTGTGCTTTTCACTTTTTCACACAATTTTTTTCCCTTTCCAAATATATCTGAAAATAAGTCATGTGTTGCATCATTCTCAAAGTTTGCATTATATATTTTCAACCCTGTCATTTGAGTCACGGAAAAAAATTTCCTGAAATTATTTCCTGTGACTTTATAATCAATATTTTTCAATATAATCCCTATATGGGTAATTACTCACGTTTTTGAATTTATTTTTTAAGCAATTATGTTTTTAAAAATTGCTCCTCTTAAGAATGTGTATTTTACTCTCTTCCTCTGATGACCTTTTGGTTATTTTCTTTTGCCTTTTCTGACTTTAAAGTCATTGATGTATATCACATTAACACCAGGAATACCTTTTATCTGCCTTTCCCCTTCCTCTGCACTTATACTTTTTTCTGGTGTTGATTCCTCCACTTCCTTCAGTCCCCTCCTCACTTTCTTATTCTTTTCTTCTTCCTCCCTCATCCCAATTTAAATTTAGTGAGAAACAAAGAAACAAACCGATAATCATATTCAATCTAACTCTGGCTTCTCCACACAACTGCCACCTCCTCTTCTCTGCTTTTCAACTCTCCTATCATTTTATTCTGGCTTGCCTACTCTTGCCCAGTCACTTTCTGCAATTATAGTAGGAGTTTTCTGACTCTCCTAAGTGCTTATCCTTGAGTCATCACAATATCCATGGGAAATGTAAGGGAGTAGGGATAAAGAAAGCATTCCTATAACTAGTCTACAGATGAAGTGAATGCCAATGACATATCTAATGCCACACATTTAGTCAATGATGGGTTTGACAGGTTCTCTGACTCCCAAGCTATGATAAACATTTATTTTTATGTTGGCAGGTTGTTTTTCTGTTAAAGAAAATAATTTTGTAATTTGATGTTTTCCAGTGGTTTTACCATATAAAGTTAACTGCAATATAACTTAGGAATGGTGAATTTCAAAAGCCTCAGGATCTTTCACATTTAAAATGAGCTAAAGGCATTAGTTGTTTATTGATAGGAGACATAAAAAATTAAACTGTGTATGGTGAGATCTGCTGAAATTTGTGATAAACTTCAAATCAGAGATATTTTTATAATCTCCAAACTTCATCCTGCATAAAACTGTTCTTTCAATCTTAATGGTTCTTTCTTGTCTAAACTGTCATGGTGAAGAAAAAAATATTCATTTTTTTATTATGAAACTTTTCAAACATTAACAAGCATGAATATTTCTCTAAACAAGAAAGAGTAGAAAAAGAGAATTCCATGTGAATCCATGAATCTCTATGGCGAATAGTTTGTATCCTATAATTTGAATTTTACATGGAAATTCCAACATTAAGCATTGTTTTTCAAGAGTCATTTGATGTTTATGCAATTTTATGAGAGATATTTTTAAGGCCCAAGAAAGGTTTACCAATATGTGCTGGTGAAAGTTTGACAACTGTGTCTCTGAATAAATAAATAAATATGTATGTAGAGTCTTGACATGCTTTTATATTTAATCTGCATAGTAACATTTTTTCCATCACTATCTTAAAACTAATCAATAAACAACATAAGTCAGGTGATTTATAGCCTTTCCTGATTTTTGAGGTATAAATTCTCACACTGAAAATTTTCCAATTGTCTCCTGAAATCAGAGTCTAGCATATCCCTGTATATGCTTTTCAGTTTGTTTGTTTTTCCAAATCATGCTGTAAGGAAGAGAGTGACCTGACTACATTCTTCTGTGAAGTCTTCAGGAAGATCACATTTCAGGCTATAGGAAGAATTCCAGATGAAATACATCCTCCATTCCAAGAGGACTCAGGAGTTCTTTTATCACTTGGTGGATTAGAAAGGCCAGAGTTTGGTCCTAAGAACCCATTTTGCATGTCAAGGTGTTATAGTTTTATAACAGATCTAACCTGACAAAACAAAACTCCAAAGAAGCATGATGACACATAATAATAATAATAATAGCTAAAATTTATTAAGTATTTTAAGGTTTGCAAAGCACTTCACCTATGTTAACTCAAATTTTGCCCCTCAAAATAATCTCGTGAGGTAGGTGCCACTTTTATCTTCATTTTAAAAACCAAGAAAATGAGGCTAACAGACAAGTCATTTGCTCATATCACTTACTTAGAAATTGTCAGAGGCAAAATTAGAACTGAAATTTTCCTGCCTCCAAATCTAGCCTCTATCCACTATACCACTTAGCTGCCTCCTGGGAGAAGAGGTATTTATAATGACAAAAATACCCCATAGGGCCTCTCGGCTCTAAATGCACAAGTCTATAATTCTCTTGTCTTTGCTTTGATTCCTTGCCATGGTCACAAAGAAGGCCCTTCCTCACTCCAGAAAGAAGCAAATAACAACTGACCCATATCTACTTAAATGAGAAATGGTACTTAAAACCAGGAAAGACGGGAGATAATCACTACCTTAAGACCTATAAGCATATCCAAGGTCCACCAGTATGTGGATTTGGAGTTCTAGCAGCTCTTCCTAGTTTCTCTTTTAGAATTAATTTTCTATTTTTTCCCACCTCATGTTCATTTTAAACTCTGGCCTGATACTTGAAATAAATGTTCTATGCCTATTTCCTCTTATCTTATTTGGATTGTGCTAGATTTGGAACCAGACCTCAGTCCAAATCCTGACTTTTTCACTTATTTATTCTCTTTGCAACCTCAGGCAGGTCATTACATGACACACTATCTGCTTCTCTGCTTGGTTTCAAATCCAAGGAACAAGATGCCTCTCTCAGGCTAAGCTCATCACCTTTAACCTCACCAACTTGGTACTAACACAAGCCTTGATTGACACCATGTCCCTTAGCCTCCTCCCCACTCTGATGGGAAGGCTAGAGAGAGAAGTATCAAATTCTTCCCAATGCCTTCTTTTATTGAGGGTAGAAACTGGACTTTCATCTCACTTTACTCTGCATCTTCAGCTCTACCTGTTTCAACTCCAGGCAACAAGATTCTGCAGGGCATCTTGAGTACTTTCTGTCCTTCCCCTTTCCTGCTTTCCTACTCCTTTGGTGTGTTGTCTTCTCCCATTATGTTGTAAGCTTCTGGAGGGCACCAACAGCCTTTGGATGAGATGGCCTCTGAGGTCCCTTCTACCTCTACATTTAGTATACTATGATTTCTTAACAGACTTCAAGCTTGGGGAAAAGTAACACCAAGATTCTTTCCTTATTGAGTCAGAGTTCATGACTATCTGAGAAAATATCCATAGAGTTTATCATTCTTTGTTTTTTTTTTTTGTCACCCATTAGATTGTTCATATTCTTTGTGAAAAATGAGAAACAGTCCTTTTATCAGCTATCTGATGTTAAATCAACTTAACATGGAATTTAAGTGCCATTCTTTCCCCCCCCCCCCATCCCCAATTGGAGGATAACATTTCAAATGATTGAAAGATAACGTTTATTAATGAAGTTTGCCTTCACAGGGGATTTTCAATATAATTTGGAAATGGGAAGGGGAAGAATAAAAGCTCACATTCTGAAATCACTATGAACATTTCCAAATTACTGCTAATTGTTACTATCACTGCCTCCTCCTCGTCCTCCTCCTCCTCCTCCTCGTCTTCCTCCTCCTCCTCCTCCTCCTCCTCCTCCTCCTCCTCCTCCTCCTCCTCCTCCTCCTCCTCCTCCTCCTCCTTCTTCTTCTTCTTCTTCTTCTTCTTCTTCTTCTTCTTCTTCTTCTTCTTCTTCTTCTTCTTCTTCTCCTTCTTCTTCCTTCTTCTTTGTTGTTGTTGTTGTTCTGCTGCTGCTGCTATTGCTACTACTACACTATTATCATATTTACATAGAACTTTCATGTTTACAGAGCACTTTGTATACATGTAGTGCAAATTGTTACCAGATCTGCTATTTATCACTTGTGTGACATTGAGCAAGTCATTAACTTTGAACTAAATGGTTCTAAGGTTTAAATCAATGCAATGGGATATCCCTATTTTGATATCTCCACTTTACAGGTGAAGAAACTGAGGATCATACATTTTCAGTGATTTGTCAAAGATTAAACAGTTAGTGAAAAACAAAAGTAAGTTTCAAATCCAGGTCATTGGCTCCAAACCTACACTACTCTGCAGTATAAAATGACACTATTTGGGTTAGAAAACAGGTTCCTCGAATTTTGTTCCGAGTGATTTTTTTTAACTACTGAGAGATTGTCTATCTTGACAGGAAATATAGAAGACATGGCCATATTTTTGGTCTTTTCACAGTCGGACATTTAAAAAGAATCATTCTTCTCCTTAATGGCAGCCAAATCTCTAATTTAGTCAGGTTATCATTCCAACTTTATTCCATATTATGCAAGTTTGTAGTTCCTGTTCCTATTCTAATAGTACCAGTGGAAGTCCTATTTAGGCTTTGAGGTCACTAATTAGAGTTTCCAAAATGAAGTTAGCAGTCTCTTCAATCCTGTATACACAATCTTCAGACTTGTACACATGAAACATATCTATTCATATGTTAAAAAAGTTTTTAGAGATTCATTTGGAAACCATGAATTGAAATCCTACAAATTATTTTTTAATGTCAAATGACCTTAGAGGTCTTTTAAAATTCAAGTCCATTAATTTAGAAGAAAACAACTGAGTTTTGGAGAGATTAAATGACTTGTCCCAGGTCACAAAGGTAATAAGTACAGGATTAGAACTTTGCATATAGGATCATATTTTATAGGAAGCTGGAAGGAACTTTAGAGGTCATTTAGCTCAACCTTCTTCATGGAGGAAACTGAGACTGAGAGAGTTTAAATAACTAACCCACGGACACACAGGTAGTAAGTAGGAGAGTTAGGATTCAAACTCAGGATCTGTTATCCTGTATTCAACATTTTTTCTATTGCTTCCTCAGCTCTTCTTAGTCCAAAGTCTAGTGACCTTTTAATTAGAATATGTTGATGATATTGAAAGAATTCTATGATTCTCTTAGTTGAACATGAATTAATTTAATTTTAGTTCTCCAGGGAATTGGTCATAAGGAATGACTGAGGACCGAGGCACTTGTTTCTGGAAAGCATGAGGACATGGAGAATTTTACAGTGATTTGAATAAACGGTGCATTGTTTGACTTTCTCTAATGGCCAAGTAATTGTTATCCATGGTAAAATGGAAAGAAGACAAGGAGGTCCAAGGAATACATCTTTTTCTTCTGGGTATTCAGAGAAAATTAAATGTTTTTTTTTTAAATAGAAAGAGGCCTTCAATGTTAAAAAAGAAGAAAAAAGAAAGGAACTAATAAAACAGAGAAAATCCTCAGACATGTCAGGACATTATAAGATGGAGGCATTTGACAAAGAGGAGAAAGGATATCAATTGCCATAGAAAGAACAGACTTTGAATACAGGCTGAAACATACCATTCCTTACTTTATTTCCTCCACAAATTTTTCACTAGTGTAGGTAATATGTATTTTGTTTTACAACATGATAAACAGGGAAATATATGTCCCAATTTTCTCACATACCCTCTGACATTTATCATTCTCATTTTTGGTCATGTTAGTCAATCTGGTAGGTGTGAGGTGGTATCTCAGTGTTGTTTTAATTTGCATTTTTCTAATCAATAGTGATCCGAAGCATTTTTTAATATGGCTCTGGATAATTTTAATTTCTTCCTCTGTAAACTACCTGTTCATATCCCTTGACCATTTTTTGATTAGGGAATGCTTTGCATTCTTATAAATTTTACTCAGTTCTATATATTTGAGAGATGTCTTTTGTCAGAGATACTTGCTATGAGATCCCCCACCCCCTCATTAGTTGTTTCACTTGTAATATTGTTTGCATTGGTTTTTTTTGTACAAAACCTTTCAAATATAATGTATTTAAAATTATCCATTTCATTTTTCTCAATGTTTCTGTGTCATATTTGGTTATAAATTCTTCCTTTATCCACAAGTCTGATAGATATACATTTCCATGTTCCTCTAATTTGTTTTGGTGTCACACTTTATTTCTATATCAAGTATCCATTTTTACTTTATCTTGGTGTATGGTGTGAGATATTGGTCCATGCCTACTTTCTGCCATACTACTTTCCAGTTTTCCTAGCAAATATGTCAAATTTTGAGTTTTTTACCTAAAAGTCTGGATGTCTGGATCTTAGGTTTTATTGAATGCTAAGTTGCTATGAACATTGATTGTTATGTCTATTTTCTAAACTATTCCAGTGATTCACTATTCTATTTCTTAGCCAGTACCAGATTGTTTGGATGATTAATATTTCATAGTATAGTTTGAGATCCAAGACATTTAGGCCTCCTTCCCCTGATATTCTTGGTCTTCTGTCCTTCAAGATGAACTTTGTTGTTTTTTTCCTAGTTCTATGAAATAAATTTTGTGTGGTCTGATTGTTAGGACGCTGAATAGGTAAATTAATTTATGTAGGATTGTAATTTTCACTATATTGGCTCTGCCTCTTCATGAACAATTAATGTTTTTCCAGTTATTTAGGTCTGATTTTATTTGTGTGGAGAATGTTTTGTAATTGTGCTCATATAGTTGCTGGGTTTGTTTTCTTAGGTTTGCCTCCACATATTTTATATTATCTAAATTTATTTGGACTGGAATTTCCTTTTCCATCTTTTGCTGCTGGATTTTGTTGTTGGTAAATAGAAATGCTGATGATTTATGTGAGTTTATTTTGTATCTTGTGACTTTGCTGAAATTATGAATTATGTCCTTTTTTGGTCTTTTTGTTGATTCTCTAGGGTTCTCTAGGTAGGCCATTATATCATCTTCAAAGAGCCTCTTTCACATACTTATTGAAGCAAGTGGGGCCAGCAGGTCAGCAAGGCAAAGTTTGGTGGCTCTTGCTGTCTCAGATACCTATAGCATCTGAGATATCTTGACCTTACCCAAGTGAGACTTTTTAATGCCTTCAAATGACGAAACTGGATCAGTGAAGCTAGAATCAATTAGGTCTTGGGGAACCATGCTGTATCTTTTTAAGGAAATTTAATCCCTTATAGGAGGAAAGGAAGAGGTCTGGGTTGAAGTATGTGAAGAAGAAGAAGGAGGAATGGTTCTAAACTGAGTTGTGAGAAAACATTAGTGGATATTAGTCCTATGATAGGATTCTAAGCCATCATAGATCTCATAGTTCAGTATACAAAAGTACAAAGGAAGGATGCTTTCCTACTGCTGGGCTATGAATACCAAGGCCATGTGCATCATCTGGAAGTATCTTATCCCCCACCATGTTAAGGACTTAGAGTCAGTATGAAAATGAGTTTAGACCAGTCAAGGAGCTAGTCCCTACCTTCTTTTTCTTCCATCATTGAAATCATTGCTATATTATAAATCTGGAGCCTATGCTCAGATTGGAGGCCCCTATAAATTGGTCATTCTCCATGCTATAGGTAGATGAATGGCACAGAGGATAGAGTTCTGGACATGGAGTCAAGAAGTCCTGAATTCAAAGATGACCTCAGACATTTACAAGATGATTGGCCTTGGCTAAATTACTTAACCTCTCTACATTATTTGTAAAATCAAGGTCAAAATAGTATCTATCTCCCAGCATTGTTATGAAGCTCTCAAATGAGATATTATTTGTAAAGTGCTTAGCATAATGCTTGACACATAATAGTTTCTTAATAAATGCCTGTTCCCTTCTCACCACAATAACTAACAAAGTACTTCCTTCTGTCCTCTTTATCTGTCCCTGTGATTCCATATTGACTCCTGAAGCAAAAATCCTTCCCCCCATCTGTCCCCATATTCCTATCTCTATACACAATGCATAGCCTCTTGCTTCCATTCCTTACTGCCCTCGGAAGCTCTTGCTCTATTGCATAATCTTTTAGTATCTTTAATTTTTATCATTTTCATTTCCAAATATATCTTTTCTCCTTTTTCTTTCCTAAAGAATTATTCCTTATAATCAATATTCTTCCTCTCTTATTAATTAACTCCCCTTGAGTTTCAATGTCTTTCCCTTAATAGTATTTCTATCCTTTTAAGCTCAGGGAATCTTGGCTTTTCTCAGACAACATTCCACTGACTGATCTTTCTTCTAGTATTTGATGATGTTTTTCTCAGCATTAGGTCAAAGAAAAGAAGACATAGCCTTCCTTCCTAGCACCCCCTCCCCCCATCTGTATTATCCTTTTGACACCATCATTTAGTATCCCCTTTGTCTTGTGATTCATACCATCAATCTTTCACCTCCTTGTCACAGTTATTTGCTGGTCTCCAAGACATTGTTCCTTCTTTCTCAAGGAGTTCAGTATCTGATTCACAGTCTTCTTCTTGACCTCAACCCCTGAATTCATGGGTAGGGCCTTCAACATGTACTTTATGATCTCCGAACATTTTGGTTTTCCAGTTCATCAATCTTAAAAACTTGGATGACCTCCATCTTCATTCTCCTTTCCCTCTAGACCAGCACAACAGAATATTGGGTATATCTCATAACTATTCCATTTCCATGACAGGGAGTTCTATATCCCTCCTTTTTTTACTATACAGTTTTCTCTCCTTAAATTCCTCCTTTTGCTTTACTGTTCCTAAGTCTACTTTTCCTTTTTGTTGAACTCTCTAGATTCTCTTTCCTTCCTTGTTGACGCAGTCCATTGCTCTTATTGTGTGCTCATGTCTATCTCTGCTATCAGGTGATGGTTGACTGGTTCAGCCATACATTATCATACCTTTGGGTCCCCTACCCTCTTTATCCATTTTGCTATTCATGTCTTGCCAAGCCAGATTCTAGTCTGCCCCTGCTTTCTCTGTTCCTATTCATGTTTTGGCTAAACCTCCTAGACAAAGTCATGCATCTCTGTAGTCAGAGTTCATTTCAAATTTTTTGAGCTAGTCTTAACTGAACCTCATTGCTTCATGATAGAATTTTTTCTCTTTATTCTTTCCTGACAAATTCCGCATTCCATTCTTCACAGTGAATATTTCAGACTTTTCCCCCTCTTTCCATTAACTAGCTGTTTCACTTGCATTCCTTTCTCTTTCAGGAGAGGATATTTCTGCCTATATTTATTTTTTTTGAGAAAATACAGACCATCTGTCATATGCTTTCTCTTCTACCTGACTACATCCCTCTAAAACCCTTTTCAGTATTCATTATTATTCCCTTCTTTGTTCTAATGTCTTAAAATAGTGAGCCTTCTCCTTGACTGTACTGTCCCCTATATACTCTTCTGCCATTGTCACCCTTTTTTCATATTTTTCTGGTAGTGTGCACCATATCTATTTCTTTGATCTTTGGACTCTTCTTTTGTACTAACATTTTCAGGTTTCCATTGTCTTTTTAAAAATAATTTTATCTTATTTTTTAAAAATGTGTTTATTAATAGAATTTATTCACAAGTGTCCTACTCAGCTCTGCATCTCAGAAAGTATTGTCCAAGAGAAAGACATATTCATACAGATTAAGTCTTTCATGTTTAAAACTTTAACATTCACATTTTATTCTACCAGTATTAGTTCTGTAGCTATGTATCATATTCTTGTGGTTCTACTTATTTTACTGTTTATTATCTCATTTTATTTCTAAGTTTAAAAAAATTATCTTGCTCATCTTTCTTACGACACAGCAGTATTCCATCACAACTATATACCACAATTTGTTTAGCTATTCCTCAATTCATGGGCAGCTCATCAATTTCCAAATCTCGGTCACCACACAGAGTCATTACACATATTTTGAAATATATTTTTTCCCCATTCCCCTGATCTCCTTGGAAAAGAGACCCAGCAATAGCATTGCTGGCTTTAAGCATGTACCCAGTTTTGTAACTCTCTGGGTGCAATTCCAAATTGCTCTCCAAAATGATTGGATCAGTTCACAGACCCACCAGCAATGTATTAATGTCTCATTTTTTGACATCTTCCCTCATCCTCACCCCTCAAAAAAAGCAAACAAATCTTCACTTGACCCTGACATTCCCCCAAACTGACATCCTCTATTTCTTATTTTCAAAGTCACAGTCATTTAAAGGATGTTTTACACATACATTGCTGCTCTTTACTCATCTCCCACTCTTTTCATAGCCCCTTGCAGTGTGGTCTCTGATTCCATCTCTTGACTGAAACTTAACTTGCAAATGTTATTGATGATTTCTTAATTACTAAATCCAATGGACTTTTCTCAGTCTTCATTCTACTCTCTGTCTGTCTGTCTACTTATTTGCCCCTCTTTCTTCCTTTGCCTGCCCAATCAATCATTCTAAGTTTCCCTTGGATCATTCCCCCTTTTCCATGATGATTTCAGTTACCATCTTGTATTAATGATTTCAAAATCTCTATACCTGGTTCCAATGTGTCTTTTGAACTCCACCCTCACATTACTAACAGTCTGCAAGATGTGTCTACTGGAATGCCTTATAGGTATCTCAGAATCAGAATTTTATACTTGAAAGGTGTAAGGATGGGATTTCTACAAGGGGGATGGGACAAAAGGAACCAGAGAAGGTACAAAGGTACTTTAGTAGTCTTCTAGTCAAACTCACATCTGTAAAGAAATCCTTACTATAGCATATCTAACAAGTCATTATCCAACCTCTACTTGGAAACCTCTAATAAAGAGGAACTCCTTATATTCCTTTATAGCTCATTCGACTCCTGGATAGTTCTCATTGTTAAGTGTTTCCTGAAATGAAACCCAAATTTGCCTCTTTGCTACTTACCCCTGTTGCACTTAACTTTTGCCCTCTTGAGACAAAAAGAATAAATATAATCCATTTAGGAGATTCTCCTATATCATGGATTCAGGGCTGTTTACCATTTTAGTTACCCTTCTTTGTATTCTTTCCATTTTTTAAAATGTCCTTCTTAAAAACCAGTGCATAAAATACATGTGGTTTATTAGGACATTGTAAAGAGGGACTATTGACTTATTTCTAGAAACTGTCTTGCTTAAGGAAGCCCAACATTTCAATAGCTCTTTTTTTGGGGGGTTGGCATATTACACTGCTGATTCTTATTAACTTGAAGTCCAATAAAATCCATGTATCTATAAATACATACATATGTTAATTATGTAACCAGATCTCTCTCATCTTTTTGTGAAGTTGACTCTAAATTCACGTTAGACTTTTCATTTGTCTATATTTAATTTGTTCCATAAAATTCTGTTAATTATGCCTTTTAGAAATGTTATTTGAAAGTTTGGTAAGCATGCTATCTATATTTGATCTAAGTTGCTGATAAAAATATCAAAAAGGACAGGTCCAAGCACATCTATCTGGGACACTATTACAAATCTGTTGTCAAGTTGACATTGAACCATTAAGATTACTTTCATTTTAACCATTCAACCCATTCTAATTGCATCACATAACTGTTAAGAGACTCATAATTCATATTTGCATTGTCATTTTGCCTTGGACATTTTCATTGTTTCTCCTTAGATATTTAAAATACCCAAGACCCTCCTTTTTGGTTTTAATTTAGAAATGTTAGGCTTTAATATGAGCCTCTTCCCTTAATTCACAATCACTTGTCAAGGATGGGGATATATTGTTGGAGACATTCTTTCTTAGGATGTAAATATGTGAAGTGCTTCCTTTCATATTTATAAGGCATTGGAGTTACAGATTCTGTCTAGAGATAGGGATATGTCCAGATCTCAGTAACTAATTCTTTAACTTATAATTAAGAAACTTACAGTTTATAACCTTATAATTAGAAAACAACTTCTCCCAGTTGTGTTCCATACCTTAGTTGCATTTTGGGAGTGCTCTATTTAGCTTATGCCCCAATTTTTTCATCAATAGAGGGAAGGGGTTAGACTAGAGGGCCTAGAAAATCCCTTCCAGCACTAAATCTATGATCCTATGATTCAATGAGTTAATATTACTGCATGAAATTGGCATGAAAATTATGGTTGGCATCTGCTAATGCTGGCACTTCCCTGGTTCCTGCTTTGAGGCAATCTTTATAATTTCTCAGGTAGAATTGGTCATGTATTTAAATTATTGTTCCTACTTTGGGACAGAAGCTTAGCTACAAAGATTACAGAAATATCCATTTTCTAACATTGCTTTGAAAAATAAAGGACTTTGTTTGTAGCCAAGATACTTGTATGGAAGTTCTTGGCCAAAAAAGGACAAGGATGTGGACTTGATAAATATCTCCTTGGATCATTGAAAGCTTGCAAGAACAGTTCTAAAGGATGTAATATGAATGAGAAAACTTGCAGCCAAAAGTTTATATAGATATACATACATATATATATGCACATATATATATGTGTGTGTGTATGTGCCTATATCTAAATCTACCTTACATCATAATTTAGTGATAAGTAACATGTTTATCTTTTTTTCTGATTTGAGATTATGTTTACTCCTCTTGAAAGGCTATGTCAGATGACTACAGAGGCAAAACAAAGTTTAGAGAGAAAAAATTGCTATTTAGGGCAAAGAATTGCAAGGCCCTAGATTAGTTATTTGCATTAGGTAGATTCATCAAATTTGACTCTATAGATAATAGCCATATCCATGACAATAAACTTAAAAGCATGCAATGGATTCGAAATCAGGCATGTTCTCTGTGTGTGCACATATACTTGCATTTATACTGAAGACCAAATTTCCAATTTTAAAAGATGTCATATTTACCTAATTAACAAATACTTTAACATATGGTAGCAAAGCTGTAAATACTTGTTCAGGCTCTATCTTCTCTAACTACTGTTCTCAGAAAAGTTGTAGCCACTGAAGAACCAGTAGAACTAATTATTTTTATAGGTGTTGAAATGGGCATACCTTCACATTTTTCTTTGTATACATTTAAGATTAACCTTATTAAGTATTAACCAATAAAACCCTTTAGGACTTTGTTCTAAGGTCTAATTCAGCATGATATCAGAACTTAATACCCTAATTGCAAACTAACAAGAGATGCTTTTACAATTACCTTAATGTTTGTAAGGGTATGACTCATGAACAAATTACTTCCATGGTTGGGTTACATTTACACAAGACAGGGTGTGAATTTTACTTACAAATCAACAAGATGGGACAGATTTAGGTGTGGATGTAGTTACGTAAAGGATTTAAGCGTGGCATAAAGAAACAGAAAAGCAAATGCCCACTTTGGTGTCCTCAACACTTTTAAGGAGGACTTGTGCTCTATCAAATTAATGAACATTTAAAGAGATGGACTGAAAATTGGCATGAAGTAGGAATCTGGCAAGAAGCCTGTAGCAGAGCAAGTTGAAAGCCAGTGACATCCTAAATCCTTAAGAAAATATGGAATTATGCCACTTGCCAATCCTTCATCAACAACAGATGGAATGCAAGCTCCTTCCAAATGTCACAAGCCAATGTGCAGTAAATTCTGAAATTAAACCCACAAAGGTAGTGTGAATCAGAGGGAGGAGGGAAAGGAAATGCTTGCAGCACAGATGGAATGAAAACGAAGACCACTGTTGTTCCTGGCTACTGTGCCTCACCTGGGGCACATAGGTAAGGTTCCAGCCTATTAAGGTCATCAATGGTGTCTATACCATATACTAATAAATTTTTACTCCTGAAATTTTGTTATGTAGAAGCGTTCTGAAGTTGTTCCTTAGGTGCATTCTTTCTCTCTTCCTAGATTATAACTCCTTGGTTAGAAAGACATGTGCTTTTAGTTCTTCTGTCTCTCAGACTAATGCAAAAAGTTGTAAGTCTCAAGAAAAATTTGTAGGAGACTGATCAGAAAATCTGTTCTCTCTGGACCTCTTTGGGCTTTCTTGCAGGTCTGTCTGCTCTGTTTTATATTAAAAAGAGATGGATATTAACAATTTTTGAGATGTTCAAAATATCTTCAATCTTGATAATTGATATCAATAAAGTAAGTAATATGTTCATATTATGTGGCAGACACTGCACCAGGCACTAGGAGTACAAATAAAAAGTGAAATTTTCCCACCTTTATAGGAGCCTACATTCTAATGATAGAGGCAATGTGTATATGGATAAGTACATGTAAAATTCATACAGGATACTGGGAAAATAACCATAGAAGAAAGGGTAGAAAGGGTATCAGTTGCTGATAGGAAAAGGGGAAGGGAAGCGTTTGGACTAACTACATTTATATAAAAACAGATGGCTAAAGAATCTATGTAATCCAATCTATGGTATTCATTTGTCCATTTCATTTTACACCCTATAGATCTCATCAATATATGTACATGTATGTATATATGTATGTATGATTGCCTATATATGTATGTCTATCTACCTGTCTGTCTACCTATCATCTATTTATCTATCTACCTGTCTATCTATCATCAATTTGTATATCTTGGAAGACAATGCAAATGGACAGCGAATTAGGTCCATAATTGAACAGGAGGATGAAAAAAGATGGATTATTTTTGAGAAACTGCAAAGTTTTTTTAATGGCACTGAGCTTCTCACTGAAACATAGCTCATCTATTTAAACACTACTACCTTTGCAATAATGTCATATGGCTGTCAGTCATGGAATATTATAATCATTAAAGAATTCAACTAGAGTATCACCCAAGGTTGATGGAAAGTGCATGTGAGTACACTGCTACACATTATGAGCTAGGAGAAAAATCAGAAATGGTGTAAAAGATGTCTTCAGCAAAATTTGTGGCTAGAAAAAAAGATGGTATGGTTATATATAAAGACTTTGGGAGGACTAATGGATACCTCTTGTACTCTACTGGTATTTATGCAATGTCAAGAGAAAGTGAGGAAAGACCCAGAATGATGGCTCTGTCTCATGGGGAAAATATATGAGAAGTCGTAGGTTTGGGGGTGAAGAGGATACTTAAATTCTAATACATTGGAGGGGCTTCCCACACTCATGAAATCACAGATCAGTCACTTATTGGAGCAGGGACTTAATTTTCTCAGAGGTTCTCAGAGTTAAAGTCTTTTCTGCTTTAATGGGGTGTGAGTTATTCTACTATTATTTAAATTCAGGATACTTATCTTCCTTATCAATCAACTGTCCTCAGTCATCTGGAAGAAACGACAAGAAATATATCTGTACTTCTATGGCAAGATACTATTAAATTTCTTGCATTCTTTCAGACCAATATAGTAGGCTGTACTTTCTTAGAAAACTAATTAGAATTTTGGAACCTAATTAATTTTCTAAACAATGACCTCTTTTTAACTTCATTAATGAAGTGTCTTTCCAAATCAGCCCTCTACCCATTGCCAAATGCCATATATATATATGTATATATATATATATACCCACATATAAATACACACACTTATATTATCTACATATACAAAAGTTAGTATATATATCTATGTAGATAGATATATATTCATATGTAGAATAGACCTTTAAAAACCACAGTCTAACCCTATAATTTTATAGAGAAAGCAATTCAGTACTAAAGAGGTTAAGTAATTTTCCCAAAGTCACCCAGAGAGCAAATGAGAGAGGCAAGATTCTCTGGTCCCCAAGTCTCTGACCCTAAAATCATCTTTCTTTTTCACTGGAACATGGCAATATTGAATAAATACTTCAGGAAAAGGAGCAATAAGCAGATGTAGTAATATTTATAATGGAGAGAAATAGAAATGATAATTCTGTGTTTTCAGATAAGTCACATTCTTATTCCATTAAAGGAAAAAATATTGAGTAGAATCATAGAATGTTAAAATTACATGGTCCTTAGAAAGCATCTCAGCCACATTCCTCTTTGTTATAGACAATGTATCTGAGGTCTAGAGATTGAATTGGTGAAAGTTACATTTTAGCTAGGTGGTAGCAGATTTCTGAGTTGGTCTCTTCTGATTCTCAATCCAACATTCTTCCTAAAATCCTTTAAATATGGTGTCGTAGGGCCAATTTTTCCATTAAGTTTTGAGGTTATTTCTTATGAAAATAGCTTTACTTGGTGGGGGATCTTTAGAAAGAGGCACACATACTCTTGGTGTAGCATGAACTTGTCTAATCATTCTGGAGACTAACTTGGAATTATAAGAAAGTGACTAGAATGTCTATACTTTTTGATCAAGAAATACCATGCGTAGGCATGTAAACCTAAGGAAGACAGAAAGGTTCCATGTATACCCAAACTTACAAGGCATTACTTTTTCTAGTAAGCAAAAAACTGAAAATAAAGTGGATGATCATTGATTGAAGAATGGCTAAGTACACTGGTACTTGAATATAATGGCATATGATAACTTTAAGAAAATAAAGATCTGAAAAATTCTGAGAATGGGAAAATATATGAATTGATGCAGAATGAAGTATAAAGAACCATGAAAATTATATTAATGATGACTACAAAATACATTTAACAAGATATTTGCCCATCCCACTATCAAAGGTACTTGGAAGCTCTATAATTATATGACAAATTTTGACTTTGAATTAGATACAAGAAAATATATTCTTCCTTTCTTTGAAGGGGTGTGGATTTTTGTATGTGGAACATTATATGTAGTTTATAATGTTATATTTTACTGCAATATTCTCTCTCTCTCTCTTCCTCTTACAGAAATGAAAATAATTTCATTTTTAAATAAAAAAGATATCAAAAACACTTAAAATAAAATACCATCAATGCTTTTTAAATCAAAAGGGTTAAGGTAGATGACTTGGAAAATTTCTAGACAAAAATGTGAATTCATGATTCCTGTAGGGATTATACTAACTAGTCTTTAAGGTCTCTTTCAAATCTAAATCTATGTTTTAAAAAAATAGATCAGCACTGAGCATCTGGAGTGACACATAAGATAAAAACCCGGGGAATCATTTAAAGGGCTTTTCTTTTTTTAAAAAAAAAACACAGTTCATAGAATGGACCCTAATACTTCTAGCATATTTCAGCAGAGGTTAAATTATTTCATTTAGGGTCCATGTTCACTTGGGAACACAACAAAATATCTAAAAATGAAGTTTTTCATAAAAATTATCCATCAAAAATATGCTATGTCAGGGGCAGCTAAGTGACTCAGTGGATTGAGAGTCAGACTTGAGAGAGGACATCTTGAGTTCAAATGTGACCTCTGATACTTTTTAGCTGTGTGACCCCGAGCAAGTTATTTAACCCCCATTGCCTAGCCCTAACCACTATTCTGCCTTGGAACCGATACACAATATTGATATTAAGACAGAAGGTTAAGGGTTTAAAAAAATGCTATGTCCAGTTACAGAATAGTAAGGGCTAAGTTTATACATAGTAACATCTTTCTTAGTAGTAGAATACATGCTTCAAATGGGTACAATGATCTTTAAAGTCCCTTCTAAATTTAAAATACTGATTTGGTGAGTCAATAGGTTGGAAGAATCTGGCTTATTTTCTGAATAACTAACCTTGCTTAGATCCTTCTTATTGGATTAATTTTTTCCTTGCTTTGACAATTATTTACTAAACACCCTTCTGCAATGTGTAATTTATAAATTAATGTTATTATGTAAATGAAATGAATATGAATAATGAAAACAATTATCCATTGGTTATATAAAGATGACTTTTAAATTCCATCCCTTAATATTATTTATTTTGCACTAACTTCCTCTGTAAGGTTTCCCTATTGATTTAAAATAATTTACTTGTATAGTGTTCTTATGAATCAGGTAAAGCAGGTTTTTTTTCCTCTAAAATCTTCCATTCTTGTCATTTCTCTTTTTCTTTCCTTTTCTCTCCTTCCACAATTGAGTAAGAGAACAGGTTGTGTTCATGGATGGTAAGAGAGAATCAAAAAGAGAATCATTCAATTTTCCCTCTTTTTCTCTTTCTCCCTCCACTCCATTCGAATCTCAAACTCTCTTCAGAGGCACATGTCTTTGTCTTAGAAAATTTGATTTTCAAATATATTTGATATTTTATTAAATGTTAACTATTTAATTAAATTATTAATTAAAATATTTAATATATTTAATGTTTTAATAAGTCCAAGATAGGGTTAGGAAGAAAACTTAAGAACTCCCCAAATCATAATAAACATCCTTCATTTTTATAAGCCTGGATGTAGGGTCATGCTTAGAATGAAGTTTCTTTAGCACCATTTTTTTACAGTACTGGCTTTCTCTCATGATTATTCTAATAACCTTCATTCCTGTTAATTTGAAATTGACTAATGAGAGCTGAAAGTAGTGTCTTTACCAGTAGTGTTTGCATTTTAAACAGATGAAAAACTTGAAGTTAAAGGGATAAAACTTGAAGAAAACACCAGGTTGCAGTTAGGTAGGAGGATATTTGGATGTCCTCTCAAAGCCCTGAAAGTCACATTATACTCTTTGGGTAAATTTGATCTTGCATACAGAATATTTTAGGAGCAATTTAAAAGATGAGTAAGCAAGCAACATCCTCTGGGTTGATGTTTGATATCACATTTCAAATCTCTAGAAATTATCTTAGTAGGATAACAATGATAAGACAAAAGATTTAAGTATGTTTTTGGAAACATACAAGTCTTCTAAGGAGCTATTTATACATAGGCTATAAAATGAAGATTTTGAATTGATTATGAGAGGAAAAGAAAAAGTGACCACCAACATTGGCCAGAAATATCTTTCAATGTGGATTTAATCAGCTATATGTATAGCTGTCTAGCTCATCACTTCATTTTCTGACCCTTTTTCCTGGCCTGTATCCTTCACCAGCAATCTGAAACCCTGATCAGAATCTCAATTACTGGTTCAAGCCCTCACTCAGAATGTCTGGGACTCCAGTCTTACCGGGTCATCTATTAGGCAATCCATCATCATCTCCTCTGAGTGGAGCTTTTATAGAAAACAACTCTTTCTCCCCTGCCAGGGGCACATAAACAAAGGAGTCTAATGGGAAGACCCTTCATGCTACCCTAGGCTGGTTGGCTTCTTCTCATAGCTCTCAAACAACTCTTAATGGTTGCTTGTCAGAGCCCTTAAGGTCTTTCTCTTACACATTATCTCTTATGGTTACTGTCTCTTAGCACTTCTGCCCCAGATGAGGACTAATGATAAATGCAAAATTGACATTTGCTTTCAAGAAAAAAAAATAGTTACCAGGCAAGAAGCAAAATACAATTGGGTCTTTGAAAGATAGTCCTCTATTACTGCCGAATTATGGTGGACTAATCCAATTCCACAAATTACTGCTGAATATAACTGGGGGAATGCAACAAAAAGAAAGCACTAAGAAGAATTCTAACTGAATAAAAACATTAATATTGTTCTGTAGTTCCCCTAGTATGCTTTATACTGCCAATTACCCCAAGGTTCTCTGTGATTATCTAGTGAGTCAGGGACTATGTTAAGTAAAGATCCCTTGACTCAGAGTAAGATCTCACATCCTCCAAGGGTGTTCTAGGGTGTTGCAGGGAAGAGCTCATGCCTCTTTCCCAGAAGTGTCTTGGGAGAGACAAATTCAGGGAATTAGGAAATTTGGCAGTGAGCACAAACTCATAATATCACTTTTCCTTTAGGACACAATGCAAATCTAGAACTAAGAACAGATCTAGGTATTCCATAGATTCCTCAGGATAACTGGATAAAAAGGACAATGAGTTATTTTGATCTAGCTGGTTTTAGTAAAAGTTAACTGGCTATTTTGATTCCTTAAACTAGAAGGAAAAAACCCTAATTATATTGTAGTTGTTTGTCATTCTGCTTATTTTACCATTTATATAATTGAAAATTTTTCTTTATTATCAGTCCCTCCAGAATACCCAATATAATACACAATAAATACATTCTTTGCTTAATAAATGCCAATTGGAACATTTATTGAAAAAATGTCATATTTTGGATACATAATTGGTCTATTATGAAGTATAAATTAGTTGGTTTAATTGTCCAGTTAAAATCAAGATGATAATTATGAGCTTAGATTTCATGAAAAGTAGCAACAAAAAACCTATCTATATTCATATGCACTTTATTTTATAAATCAATATCAATCCTATATGTAAAATATAATAATTACCATAACTACAATTATGAAGATGATGATGAAAATTATGATGTTGATTAGAAGGAAGAAGAATAAAGATTGATAGCAGCTAGGGCAGTGTATAGAACTGCTGAAAGAAAAATTCTTTCTTTTTGGGCTTTTACTCTAGTGAAGCAAAACTCAGGAGAAAGAAAATTAAAAGTTTTTTAAAAATATGTCAAAATAGCATCATGTTGATGGGTTGATTTCAGGAGATCAGCAAGGTTTTTAAAGTGGGTTTTTATAATATAACTTTCACAATAAGATAAAGACAATTTTGATAGGTTGTCATCAGCAAAAGAGGTTGGGCTCTTGCATCTCAATTTCTCCCTAAGTAATGAGACTGCACTCAAGTGAGGTAGATGACAATTTCCACACAGATGGAGCATGCGACTTGATGACATGATAGGCTGAGTGTCACCTCTCTCTCCCCACATACAGTGATTTGACCAAAAGGGCTGGAAACATGAGTCCTTGAGGCAATATGTCTTTCAATAATTCCCTAGTTAGTGCTAGCTAGTGCTAGGGTTAAAAATAGTTTGTCTAAATTTATGAATTATAAAAGGTTGTTGTGGTTGCCGTTTATAAAAATTAAAGTTAAACTATGAGTCAGTAGGCTATTTAGTAGCTTTATTTAAAGCAAAGTAAAAGTATTGAAGTGGGAAATATAGGAAGGAGGTAGTCAATATCTCCTAGCTAAAAATACCCTAAGTCCTCATTCTAGGGCCTCCAGACAGCAAATGTGAATTTGAATGTGAATCTAATCAGAATCCAAAATCTGGATCAGGAAGCCAAAATCCAAAGAGCCAAAAGATGCTGAAAACCATTGAGAACCTTCAGCACACATGAGACTAAGACAGCCAAGAATCCCACCAGAGCTCATGCTCCCGAGGCTAAGAGCTACCAAGAATAAAAAGCCAAGAATCCAAGAACACCTGAATCTCACTCAGGCTCCCACTTATATGCAGTTTTCCCCACCCATCATCTCTCCCTGTCACATCTCAGGAATCAATCACAGCCTCCCAATTTGCCTGGCACTACCATGGCCTTTTAGGGTGTGAACTTTCTCTGTTAGTGACTTACAAGTGTTAAGTAGGAGTACTTTAAGTTCTTGATTGATTAACTTAAAATAGACAAAGGGAATAAAAATCCCCTTTCATACCATATATATGGAAAAAGACTAAAAAGCAAAACAAAAAATATCTATGTGTTTCAGCACCACATTCAATATAATATAGTACTCTTATCCCTCCACTCACATAATCCTAATCTCTATTCCTTATGCCAAATCAATTTGAGCAATCACTAGTGGCCATAAACTATGGAAAGTTAAATTTACAATAGGAAACAAATGTAATGTGGATCACAAATAATAATCTCATGTTTCCATCAGTCATAAAGTTGAATAAACTTAGATACTCAGAGACAGAATTCTATGTGTTTCCAAGAAGATAAAACTTGAAAAGTAGGCTCTATATGTAAACCAAAGCATGTTCCAGATCAAGCCTTTTAGAGAGTAAATCATGTACTAAATTTAGATGAGAGCTAGAAATATCAGGAAAGTCAATAAAGAAACTTGGGAAACATAAATGTCCTGAAACAGAAGACCAAGTTAATTGAAAAATTGAGTTCAAATCTATTCAAACACACTAACTATTGACTCTGTCAATTAACTTCTGTTTGCTTCAGTTTCTTCCACTATAAAATGAAGATAATTATTACACCAAACTTGCAGGGTTGTTGTCAAGATCAAATGAGATAAGTATTTGCAAAAAAGAACTTAGCACAATGCCTGTCACATAGTGGATGCTAAGTAAATGCCTATTTTCTTTTGCCCCTCACTATAAACGATGACTGGAAATATAAATTAAGGCCAGATTATGGAAAGTCTTAAATGGATTCCCTGGAACTTTTGAGCAGGCATGGGCAGACTACTTAAGGGAGATAATTTTGGAAACTGTATGGATGATAGCTAAGAGAAGTAAAGAACTGTAAAAATGGGAGTAGATCAAATTGAGAGGTTATGGAATAGGGAGAGCATTAAGAGGGCTGAATGATGGTACGAGCCATGGTTAGAGAAAGAATGGCATGGACAGGAAAGATGCTGAGAAGGCAGAATCAACTAGACTTACAATAATAGTGACATATAACACTTTGAGCTTTGTAAAGCGCTTTACGAAGATAATTTTATTGACCATGCATATTAAGTAATAGGATATGGGGAAAATTAAGAGAAAGTACAAGTCAAGGGAAAAAATCCATTTGAATAACTTCAATTCTAAAGTTTCCTACTTTTAAATTCCACACAAAGAGCCAAGCAGAGCAAGTCTACTTATTCTTAGCTCTTCAAATTGCATGACTACTTTTTAAGGATCAATCCGTCAACAAGCATAGTTACCTCTTAAAAGAGGTAAACTTTTAGCTGTGCTTTCAGGGCACAAAATCTGTGATTTTGTAAGCATTGGGAAGCTTCAACATGAGGAGTCACATCTCAGATTGTAACTCATGTATAATTTAGGAGGTTAATCTCAGGGAGTTATTTAAACTAGATAAAACTTAAATTATTTTCCCAGATCTGTGGAATAAGGCAGTTGGTCTCTGTGTATATGTACATAGATAGAAATAAAATTTTTACTCATATTATATATATGCACACACACATAAATATAATAATTGTGTACCATGCACATATACATATATAATTATTACTTATATTATTTATCCCTGCCCATACATGGAAAGAGTATGCTCATATATACATGAATAATGAGTAATACTTCTATATATTACATATGTGCATACCAATATGAATCATATGTTATATGTTTAAATATATAAATAATAATTATATACAGTGCTCAAAAGACTCATGACTTTCATTTTCTATCTGGTTGCTGTCCTCTCTGTACTTTTCTTTATTATTGCCCTTGGGGGGGAATCTGGTTTAGTTAATTCTTACACCAAATTTTCTGCAAATTCATTTTTTCCCTCAGTCTTGTGATGTGATACTGTTTATTTCACAGCATCCTTTAAAATGTTTTTGTAAATGAATTTATATTCTAAAATGATGATCATAGGATCATAATCACAGAATTTGAAAGTTACAAGTACCCAACAATCTCCAAGTCATATAGGAAAGGAATCTCCTCTATATTATATTTTGCAAATAAACATTTAGGCTCTCTTTGAAGATTTCCAAAGAGGGGAAACACATTGTCTATATATGCCAGCCCATTCTATGTTTGGATAGCTAGAATTATTAGGAAGTTTTCCCTAACATCCAACTTTCATTTGCCTTTTTATAACTTCTATACACTGCTTCTGTTTCTGCCTTTTGTTGTCAAATAGAACAAGTTTAGTCTTTATTCTACATGACAGCCCTTCAGATACTTGAACACAACTATTACATTTTACATTCTCCTCAAGTCTTCTCCTGGCTAAACATGTCTAATTCTTTCAACTGATTCTTATATGACATGGAATTAAGTCCCTTAATCGTCCTGGTTGCTTTCCACCAGACATGCTTTAGCTTATCGATATCCTCTAATTGGGACCCTGAACTAACCTTCTCTAAACTATTTCCCCACAGGTTTGAGTAGGAGAGAATAGGAGAGGCTTGATGTCTTTGAAGCTTTAAGGCACAGAGGAGAGGTCTTACTTTTGGGCTGCACGGCAGGAGGAAGTCAGCTTGAGGAGTTGTGAGTATTTCCCTAAATATAGCCAGACACAGCTCCCAAATGATGAAAGGTTTAATGATGTGTGAGGAAGGGAAGGAAGGGAGATCAAACAAGGATAGATAAGGTCTGGGAAGCCCTAAACTGTTATGTCCAAGCAGCCCCTTCCCCCAAAGGGGAAAGGTATGTTTTATAGCTAGTTTGCCCTCTAAGCCTATAATTCTTCTCTAATATCTAAATAATTATTAGAGATAATTGTGATGTTGATTGAAGGTCAAATCAAGGTAAAGCAGGTTGGCAGCTGGGAACTAAAATGGCTTTGTTTAGATTCAAACCTAAAGCCCTCAAGAGCAACCAAGATCTGGGATCAGCAAACAGAGTGACCTGCTTGCTTCAAACCCAGGAACTAACTGCCCTTAACTACCTTAAACTGCCCCCTTTCCCAGAGTCCCTGGAATTCTGAGCAGCTGGAATTCCACTCTACAATATGAATGTCACAATATATACACACATATGCATGTGTGTCTGTTTTTCTACCTATGTCTGTCTGTCTATCTCTATCTATCCATCTATCCATCTGTCTATCCATTTGTCTGTCTGTCTATCTATCTATCTATCTATCTATCTATCTATCTATCTATCTATCTATCTATCTATCTGTCTGTCTGTCTGTCTGTCTGTCTGTCTATCTATCTATCTATCTATCTATCTATCTATCTATCTATCTATCTATCTATCTAACACCCTTGGCTGCTCATGAATTCTTCCAATATCTATAGTTATGAAGGGTATTTTCTTCTTTGTTCCTCTAATTTCTAAAAATGACTTTTTGTATCAAATTTTGTTAGTAGTTAGTTATGGTATATGGTGTGAGATTTTGGTCTAGACTTAATTTGTGCCAGATTGATTTTTTTAACAGTTTATATCATATAGTGGGCAAACTACAGCATGTGGGCTAAATGCGGCCCCCTGAAATGTTCTATCTGGCCAAGCAACATTATTCCTAATCTGACTAATACAATGAATAGGATACAATACAATGAAACTTTGAAAGAGTTGCCTTAGAAACAGACTGACGGATGAGCATTTTCTTTCCTTTGGCCTCCTCTTTAAAAAGTTTGCCCATCACTGCTTTAAATGATTAATGTTTAGTAGTATAGTTTCATATATAATAATGCTAAGTATCCTTCTTGTAAATATATTTTTTAGTATTTCTTTTTAGGATGTTGATCAGACAAATTCCTCCATATCAAGTTTTCTATTCTTTTTTTTTTAGAACCAAATACTATCCTGGCTTAGTTTGGACAGCTAAATCACCTACTTGGTCTTCAGGCAATGATTTTTTTGGCCACAACAACTCTTGTCAACCATGCTGGATTAAAGAGCAGATAGTCTTTTAAAGTCTTTTGGGCATAGTTCCAAATTGCCATTCAGAATGGTTGGATCAATTCACAATGCCACTTGCAATGCATTAATGTCCCAATTTTGCCACATCCCCTCCAACATTTATTACTTTCCTTTGCTATCATGTTAGCTAATCTGCTAAGTGTGAGGTGGTACCTAAGAATTGTTTTGATTTGCATTTTTCTAATTATAAGAGATTTAGAACACTTTTTCATGTGTTTATTGATAGTTTTGATTTCTGTATCTGACAGTTGCCTGTTCATGACCCTTGCCCACTTAAAAGAAATTATTTTTATAGAAGATTATATATACATACATATATATTTCTCTCTAACATATATATTTCTCTCTATATACATATATATTTTTACATATAATAATAAAAATTCTTTCTGGCTGTGTTAGTCAGTGACCATCTGTATCATGTAACAACATGGATGTGGCATGTAATGACTTGCCTACATCACACAATAACAGCTTGTGTCATTGAATGATACCCCTATGCCATAACATGACATGCATTGTCACAGTATACCCCAAAATGGCAGCCTGTCATGCAGTGACATAACTTCATCACCCAAATTGTACAGAACACCTCTTGGCAATTTCTGATTAATGTAACTTTGATGATAGTTATCCTCAATTCCATGCCCATTCTTATATTAACTCCTCTACATTAGATATAGTCTTTCTGTACTCACATATGTAAAACGTGCACTAACTCAGATTATCTAAATATGGAAATGTGGCTTGTGGATGGCATGGGTAGATGAAATTTAAGGACCAGCTTTCCACAATAGAGAGGAGTGCCATAAGCTAATATCATGAGAAAACTAGCTAGGGGAGAAGAAAAGAGAAGTATCAGGAGATATCCTGATCCTGGGTGATTCTTACACCAATTTCTGAGGATTCTCTTGGGCTAAAATTGAAAATACCCTCTCTAAAATACTGCTAAAATAGTATTTGATAAGTTCATAACAAAAGACATTTCCATCATTATTCTGAAGGGAGAGTATGTACTCAGCAACTTGGCTTTACTCTTGTTCATTTTATGGGTAAATTTAATCCATTCGCAAGGATAATTGCTAAATATGAAATTTCCCTTGTTAAATTCTATTTAGCTCTTTTCTTTAAATCATCATTAACTTCCTAGTATTTGCTTTATTCATACCAGTAGGAGCTCAGTCTCTTTCCAAGGACTCCTGTCATCTCTTTTCCAGCTTGATTTAAGGAACAATTGCTTAACAGTTAGAGCTAACCCACAGTAAAATGGGCTCCAATGAATTAAGGATTCTCCCTTGGAACCTGGCTAGCAGTCACCAGGCAGAGTCTGCATGTCTATTTGTTTAGTTACCTAGAATAATATCTCTGGAGTTATGAGATCTCAGAAGTCATCTAGTCCAGCCGTTCCATTTTACCAGTGAGGAACCTGAAACCCAGGGAGGGTAAGTGAACCAGGTCTCTTGGTCTTTGGTCTGCTACTTTTTGTATTAGAATGTACTGCTTGTATTCAAGGGGGAAATCTGTGAGTAAATTTGCTTGTGCTGGGAAAAATTCAAATTTTCCATTTTCCCCTTTACTTTGGAGCCAACAATTTGAATGATCATCTATCTAGGTGTAAACATTTGGCTATTTTGTGTCCTCTTCCTTCTCTCCACCATAAGTTTCATAGTCCATTGGATTGATTGAGAAACTATTAAGAGAAATTTATTATTTTCAAATGCCATTTTCAACTTAATGCCAAATGAACTTATCTTTCAGTAGAGACTAGATCATAACATGGTAGAAGATATTGCTAGGGTAATGAAAGTATATGAGTGATGAAGGCAGGTATCTAGGACTTGGAAGTGGGTTTGGATAAAGATCAACTTGTGACTGTTTTCTTTGTGTGTTCCTAACTGACCATCAAGAATACTGGCAGCTCTCTGATAGGATGTTAGTGTGCATAATTCAAATTTACTTGTAAAAACAAACTGGAAACAGGCCATTTGCCAATAGTTAATGGATGATACCAAATTATAGTATATGAAAATGATTGTACTGTAAGAAATAACTTAGATAAAGAAGACAAGGAAGCAATAAAGCATGTCTGAAATGATCTGGACTGAATAATTAACATTTATATAGTGCTTGGATTAATATCTCATCTGACACAGCAACTTTCTGAGGAAAATATTAATTTTATTCTTATTTTACAGATGAGGAAACTGGGGATCAGAAAAGTTAAATGGAATTCTTAGCTTAGATCATCCTGACTAAAGTCCTAGTATTCTATCCATGAAGTAATAAGCAAGATAAGAATACATACCCATATACATACCTACCCTGACTATACATACTTATCATGAAATGTTGTGGTATAGTATAAAGAACTCAGAAGATCTGGATTTGAAGCCTAACACTGTTCCTTGTGTGGTCTTCTGTAGCTTTCTGAGACTCAGTAAAAGGAGGGCATTGGGCTAGATGATCTTTAAAGTCAATTTCAGTTTTAAATCTCTTGAGAAATAAGAATAACATCAGTAACAAAATGTTAAAAAAAAGTACTCAAGAAATAGATCAAAATTTGAAACAAAGAACATTTTTGTGGAATGTAGATTTAGAGCTGGAAGAAAGACCCTAGAAGTCATCTAAACTCCTTCATTTTATGAGAAAACTGAATCTCAGAGATGTTTTGACTTTCCCAGTTATTTTGTTATGGTCATTTACATGTTTTAAAAGGTCTCTAAAGAATAATTTTGAATTCATGGTTTTAGGTATATTAGAAAAAATTTATATATAGAAATTTTAAATTTGAATGTTTTATTACATGTACCTTTTTATTTGTTTTTGTTGATGGCTACACTTTCTGCAACAAAATATTTTGAAGAATCTGAGCAACACCAAAACAGAGCTAAGCCTAGCAAGATTATGTAAGATTCCATAGATCTTTTCCTTTAAATAAAGTAAAAAATTTCCTTTCTGAAAAACTTAAACCCACTCTCCTTAGAGTAAAGATCTGGAGGTGAAAGAGACCTTAGAGGTTATCTAGTCTTGGTCCTCATTTTATAGATGACAATATGGGGGCCCAGACAATTTAATAAATTGACAAATGTTACATTTGTATTAAGTTATGGTGCTGAGATTCAAACGTAGGACCTTTGACTCTAAGCTCAGGATTCTTTCTATTGCATCACCATTGGTGGATAGAAAAGGTGGGGATGCTATCAGGATCATATAATTAAAATTTCTCTTCATGACTCTGGATTCTTCTTTCCTGGACTTGGTCTCAGGACACCTCTGAACTTATTTCATTTTCTTCATCACAGTTTGTTCTAGGACATACTTTGTCCCTAGGGGTTTTTTATTTTAAAGGAAAATTTAAATTTCCTTTAAAATAGAGAACTTAGAACAGGCGGTCTAGAGATGCAAGACTCTTAGACTTTTGTATTGTAAAAATGTTTTTGTCATAGGTGACCCAGAGCAGTTCTTCAATGGAAATAACACCCTAAAACCAGCTGTCACTATCACCTTCTCTTCTCTTTGTACAGCTAAATCACAAGGTGGGATCAGGATAGGAATAGAACAGTGGGGATAGGGCCAAGCTCTCTCTAGTCACTTTGATTGGCTTTCATAGGCTTCAAGGGGGCAGATGAGAATTCTTTGTTCCAGCAGCCATGAAGGTGGCTGAAGTAAGCACTATGGAGTGCTTAGCACTTGGTCAGACATCATAGAAGTTGAGGTTATCCACTACATGCCAAGCCATCACCAGTTGTTTTGATTTTTGTCCTGCCACTAGACTTCAACAACGTTGGAAGAGAGATTTAGGCTGATGCCTTCTGCAACTCTTCTTCACTTAAATCCAATTCATTCACAAGTCTAGATGCCACCCTTTGATGTCTTTGGTCCCTTTGAAAAATGAAGGATGTGAGGGCAGCTGGGTGGCTCAGTGGATTGAGAGCCAGGCCTAGAGACAGGATGTCCTGGGTTCAAATCTGATCTTAGACACTTCCCAGCTGTGTGACCCTGGGCAAGTTACTTAACCCCCATTGCCTATCCCTTACCACTCTTCTGACTTGGAACCAATACTCTATACAGTATTGATTCTAAGATGGAAGGTAAGGATTTAAAAAAAATTAAGGATGTATTTTTTTTATTGTTTTATTCACTAATTTTCTATTTGATAAATCTAATTTTCAAGGAGTCTGTAACCTGAGAAAGGTAAAAGGGCATAGCCTGTTACCACTTACTTTAGGTGGATTGGATAATTTTTGATTAACTCGATCAACTTCTCATTTACATTACATTTCCAGAATTTTTATACTCCTTTTCACTTGTTTTACAGTAAAGATAAGCTGAACTACTTATTGTTCCATATACAAAGTCTCATTCTGTAGAATGTCTTACACATAATGGATCAGATAAATTAATCTGAATTGAAGCAATTTTGGTACATCAGGAAAAGCCAGAAATAGGGGATATGTTACAGTTATAACACTACAATCTTGAACAAGAATTCCTAACTTTTCTTTATGTGTCATGGATACCTTTGGAAGTCTGGTGATGTCTATATATTCCTTAGGGAGAAAACTTTTAAAATGTATAAAATAAAATATATAGGATTACAAAGGAAACCAATTATATTGATATTCAGTTATCAAAATATTCTTTAAAATATGCTCTCAAACCCTAGATTAATATCCTCTGATTAGGAATGTCTATTTGTTATGTTTGCTAAAATAAGATTATTTAGAACCTGTTTCTTTGAAATAAAATTCCATTTTCTACTTTAAAAGAGGACTTCAAAAATAAAAACAAAAAATTCTATCAATCAGGGTTTAAAAATACTGTCATAAAAGGTGCTGGATATAGATCGAGTGAAGAAAAATTGTGAAAGAGAAGAAGTCTTAAAAAGTAACATTTGCTTTGTGAATATTTAGCAAATGTTGATAACAGGATATGAAGAAAAAAGAAACATGGAGGATAGCAATTCATTATGTGAACTATTATAAATACATAATTCTCCTTGCTAAATAGCAGCATTCTTACCTGACCTAACCTGTTTAAAATAATTGACATTTACAAAATATTTATGATTTTCAAATCATTTTGCTTATCATAGCTCCATGAAGTAGGTTTTAGAAATGAGATTATCTTAATTTTTGACTTAAAGAAACTGAGGATCGTGGAAGTTGAGTGATTTGCCCAAGATCTTATAACTAGTAACTGCCAAAGCTGGGATTTAACTTAAGCCTCTTTTGATTCTAGGTTCAATGTTCTTTCCATTATGTCATACTGCCTTATCAGTTTTTGCTGTTAGGAAGAGAAAAGGAATTTTTCCTTCTTTCCTTCTTTCCTTCCTTCCTTCCTTCCTTCCTTCCTTCCTTCCTTCCTTCCTTCCTTCCTTCCTTCCTTCCTTCCTTCCTTCCT
>NC_058132.1:552477026-552521677 GCF_016433145.1 Gracilinanus agilis | reverse complement strand
AAAAAAAAAAAAAGGTAAAACTCTTTCCTTTCTCCTGTTAGGGCTCAATTCTTAATGCTTTATCTCTATCCCCTGGAGAAAAAAAAAAAGATCATTTATATCATTTTATTTATATATATATATGTATATATATATGTGTGTGTGTGTGTATGCATTAATGCATACATCAATTTCATATGTATATAAACAAAAATATATGATATATACATACAAATCTGTCTATACATGTGTGCATGCATAGATACATAGATTTTTGCAGCCCACTCCTACTCCTATGGCCAATACACGCATGTTTTTGGCCTTCCCAGCTTGTTAAGACCAATCTGGTATTGGTCTTCTAGAATTCAGGATCATCTCCTTGCTACAATAAGGCAGTGAACTAGGAATTTGATGAAAAATATTATATATATGTATATATAATAAATACATATTATGTATAATGTATGGAACATTATATGTAATATATAATTATTATATATAGGAATTTGATGAAGAACATTATATATATACATATATGCATATATAATGTTCTTCATCAATATATACAACATAATTATTGTATATATAGGAATTTGAAATTATATATATGCTGCATATATGTATATATATATTGTTCTTCATCAAATTCCTATATAATAATTATATATATAGGAATTTGAAATTATATATAGGAATACAATTATATATTATATATAGGAATATAATTATTATATATAGGAATATATAGAAATAGAATATATTTTATATAGGAATATAAAGAATTTGATATATATAGGAATTATATAGGAATTTAATTATTATATGTAGGAATTTAATTATTATATATAGGAATTATATATATAGGAGTTATAAATATAATTTGAATTATATATAGGAATTATATGTACATAATTATTATATATATGAATTTGATGAAGAAAATGATATATAATATATATTTAATATATTATATTTATAATGTATGTGTGTATATGTGTATATATACACATATATACTACACACGCCTCCATTGATTTGTAAAGTACCTGGTACATAGTAGGAACTATGTAAATGCTAGTTACAATAATAATTCTTGTTTTTATCGTTATAAATTGTATCAATGAGAAAGAAAGAGGAGAGAAAGAGAGGGAGAGATAGACAGAAAAAGGAAGAACAGAGAGATAAAATCTCTGATTTCACAGTAAACCCAGTAAATGCAGTTGCCTAACCAGGTCTCTTCTAGTTAGAAAGCTCTTTGTAGTACATGAGGAGCTTCCATTTAACCAGCTTCATTAACCAGTATTGTCAGAGAGAGGACTTGAACCTAGCAGAACCCCATTTTCAGATGTTCTCTTTCCACTACAATATGACACCCATCAATCCCATTTGTGTGTGTGTGTGTGTGTGTGTGTGTGTGTGTACAGATGCATGATGAGTATGTGTGTCTATATGTGTATGTAATGTGTTTCCAAGTGGGCAGTTGGATGATGCAGTGGAAAGAGTGCGAGGCCTGGAGTTAGGAATAACTCACATTCAAATATAATTTAAATATAGTCTCAGATATTTACTAGCTGTGTGATCCTAGGCAAGTTGCTTAACCTTGCTCTTCTCAGTTTCCTCCTCTGTAAAATGAGCTGGAGAAGGAAATGGCAAACCATTCCAGTGTCTTTGCCAAGAAAACCCCACATAGGATGATGATGAGTTGGACATGACTGAAAATGACTAAGCAACAGCTAGATACATACATAATAATGTGCAATACATAAACATATTTATGCAGAATTTGAAAGCTTATACAATGACCCAGTATAAACTCTGTAACATTTCCCAGATTTTGATATAACTATGTAGTGATATAACTTTGCCCTTATTTTTTTTTTCTGGGGGAGAGAGACAAGAGATGTTAATATTAAATTCTTTGTGTTCTGAGTATTTTTTCCCCTTGCCTTAATCCCTAGAGTCTAGAAAACATTTCACACCTCTCTACCTCCTCCATCCCCAAACTCCCTAAGGCTCAAAGGAGGTGGACAGCTTAATAGAAAAAAAAACCAAAAGAAGTTGTAAATTGTTTATTAGCTGTGAGGCGCATGTGTGATCCCCAGCCTACAAATGAAATGGGACTAGGGAAGCCCCCAGAAAGAGCAACCTGTTATGGGGGCTAATAGGAGACGCAGGATGTAACCTGGAAGGGTTTTTAAACTTTGTTTGATCTACTAGCAAATGGAGGAACTTGGCCCAGAGGAAGAGAAGAGGTTTTTGGGAAGAAGGTAGAAAGATGCTCTGATGAGAGTGGGGAGGAACACAGTAACTCCAGGAGGGAGCCATGATCTCCATGTCCGGTCATAGGGTAGAGAAATCAACTTCATAATAGAAGAGTACTGGCCATTGGAGCAGCTAAATGAATCCTTTCAAACTCATATGTGCAAGATACCTTGCTACGTGCTAGAGGAAGAAAACTAAAAAATGAAATATGTATATTTCATCTTCATTTTTTAGTTTCATTTCATTTTTAGTTTTAGAAAACTAAAAAATGAAAATGAAATATATACATATATTTCATTTTTTTAGTTTTCTTCCTATATACATATTTTCTTATTTCAAAGAAGTTGTAGTTGAATAGAGGGAATAACCAACTCTACAAATAGCTACAATGCAAATTAGAATGGGCCAAATATATAGAAGAGATGAAACCATCAAGCAGGTAAGCAGGCAACAAGTATTTATTAAGGTCCTACTATTTTTGCAGTTGATAGAGCACTGAGCTTACAATCAGGAAGACTCATCTTCATGAGTCCAAATCCGGTTTTAGATACTTTTTGATTGTGTGACCCTGGGCAAGTCCCTTCACCCTGTTTACTTCAATTCCTCATCTATAAAAGGAACTGGTGAAGGAAATGGCAAACCACTCTAGTATCTTTTCCGAGAAAATTCCAAATGAGGTTGCAAAGAGTCTAACATGACTGAAAACGACTGAACAACAAAACATTTTCAAGGCACTGTTTTGAATATGAAAAATACAACTGAAAAGACTGAAAATAATCCTACTTTTAAAGGAGTTCATATTCTAATAGAGGAGATAACAAGCACACATGTAAGATTATAACAATAAATTTGAAGAGATAAATACAAGTGAATATAAAGAAGATAAAATAAAATAGGGAAGGTACTAGCTTCTGGGACCATGAGGGAAGGCTTAATGAACAGCGGGGAGAAGTAATTAAAAGGTGAAGAGACATTTCAGGCATAGGAGATGGACAGTTCAAATGAGTGGAGATGAAAGATATAATGTCAAATTAAGGAACTGAGAAAAATCCAGTTTGTATGGATCAAAGGGGGGGCATTAAAATGTGCATTGAAGCTGGAAAAATAGACTAGAGATTGATTGTGAAAGGTTTTAAAAAGTAGAAGCAGGAATAACAATTTTATCTTGGAGGTAACTGGAACCAATGGAGTTTCTGAGTAGAGTGTGATGTAGTCAGTTCTGTGCTTAAGGGAATTACTTTGGGAGTTGTGTGGAGAATGGCCAAGAGTAAGAACTGACTTCAAGTAAGACCTGAAACAATGAAATGTAGTATACAGAATTGGGGTGATATGGTTTTTTCTAGCTTTGACTGAGTTCCAAAAGCTGTTAGAGGTTTGGAATCTTGAGGAAAAGGCAGTTGGCTGGATCTTCCGTGGAGGGAGGTTGTCAATGAGGTGAGCTGCTTTGATTATCTAGCTTTAATATTGAAATTTAGCCTAGCTTTAATATATTTACTTGAGAAATTATTATTTTAGATAAACCCTTTATATCTTCCTTCCCATTACCATTCCTGCCTTCCCTCCCTTACCTTAGATGTCTGTGGAGTTAATAAGGAGAGTAATTAGAGAGGAGTTAAATCTGTGAAGAGTTACCTAATTGACAGCATTAGTTATAGTTAGTCAGTCATCATTTATTGCCTTTAGATAGCAATAGCACTTAGTAAAGCTGAGTTTAAAGGCAGGTCCTTACTCAGACTCCATCTTTACTTCCCTTCCCCACCTGAGGTTCCTGAGACAACTGATAGGGCTTTCCTTTGATCCACCTTCCTAACAAACATCCTTCAAATAAAATAAACCCTTTTGTGTTTCAACAGCCCTATTAGTGTAATTTGTCTGTTAGTTATCAAGAGGGAAGAAGAGGGAAAGAGACAACATACTCTGGGCTTAGAGGGAAGCTGGGGCATCCATCTTGAAGGAAGGTGTTACTTCAAAACGGTCCCTTCCTGTGAAATTAACTAAAGCCTGTTTGTTAATTTCAGTCTAGTCTATTTCCCTCAGTTTGTGTTTGAATCTAAGTCCCAGTCTGTAAGCCTGCTGTGTTTGTCTGTTTAGTTTAATTTCTCTTCTTCCTGAAGATCTGTTTTCCTTCTGTGTTATATTCCTGACTTCAGTCCTATTATACCCTGAATCTCCTTTAATCCCAGCCTATCTGTAACCGAGATTACCCACTTAGCAAGTATCAAACATCCTCCTTTCAATTTCCCTTATCCCAAACACCTTTCCTCAAATTATCCCCATAACAAAGAACTGACTTCAAATAAGACCTGAAACAATGAAATCAGTGAAGAGACCTTTTCAATAATCTAGGTGAGAGATGATGAGGGCCTGAACAACGATGGCTGTTGTATGAGTAAAGGTAAGGGATGAGATGCAAGTTATTGGAGAGAGGGAAGGAGAAATAATGGCAACTCATTATATTTGGGCAGTGAGAGAGAGTGAAGAGTTAAGAATAGCACAAACATTATAAACCTTGGAGACTAGAAGAATGATGATAATTGACAGAAATTATTAAGTTTTAAAGAGGGATAAGTTATGAGGGAAAGAAGAGTCCTGTTTTTGGATATGAGTTTAAGATGTCTTTAAGTCATTCATTTTGATATCCCATGAAATAGTTCAGGGGAGAAATGAGCTGTTTGTATAAGTTTGTCATGATAATTAAATCCACGGTACATGGTAAAGCTAGAAACAGAGAATTAAATAGAAAATTGAGGGCACTGGTCAAAAGTTTGGGGAATGTCCACTATTAGAATGGAGGATGAGCCAACTAATGAGACTGAGAAGGAATGCTCAGTCAGATGAAAGAAAAAGAGAGCGCACCATCACAAAATCTCAGAGATGACAGACTATCTTAAGAAGAAGGTGTTCAACAGCATCAAATGCAGCAGAAAAAAAAACAAAATGAAGACAGAGAGAAGACAAATAGTTTTGCTAATTAAGGGATCACTGATGAATTTGGAGAAACCAATGAGTAGAGTGATGGGTTCAGAAGGTAGATTGCAAAAGATGAATGAATGAGAGAAGAATTAGAAACAATAAATGTAGATAGCTCCATTTAGTAGCTTGACTGAGAAAGAGATGAGAAATGTAAAATGATAGTTTCAGGGGATGGTAGAGTTAAGTTAAGGGTAGAAGTGACTTATGTATGTTTGAAGTCAGTGGAGAAGTAAACAGGAGATAGAGAGAGGTTGAAGATAAGAAGGAGAAAAGACAATGGAGGGTACAATCTTCTGGAGAAAACTTGACAGGATAGGATGAGAGGCACATTTAGAGGAGTGGCCATGGCAAAAAGAACTACATAATTAGCAGATCTCAAGTGTTGGGTGTGTGTGTGTGTGTATGTATGTATGTATGGGGGAACGATGCCAAGGGGTTTGGAGATGAAAAGAAGGGGAGAAGAGGACATTCTTAAATCATATTTCCCAGTAAAGTAAGAGGTAAAGATCCTCAGCTGAGAGAATTGGATAAGAAGAAGGTTTCTGAGGCTTAAGGGGGGAAGATGAAATTTAGAATAACTTCACTGGGGCCTGAGATAAGGGATCAATTAAGGACCCTTTTAGTTGACTAACTTGAATTTGTAGTTTACCATTTTAGAAAGGTCATATGACTTCTTCCAATTCCATTCAGTAGCAAAGGGAATGGATAGAGGAGTAGTCCAGGACTGGGGTTTGACAAGGAATGAGTATAAATAAGATGGGACAAATGGAAAGGGGTGGTATTACAGGGGCTGGCAGTGAGGGAAAATGAAGTTAGAACAGGGATAATCTGAGAATATAATGAGGGATGTAGTTGTTAGAGCCCAGGAAAACTATAAACAGTAGATTTAGAAAGAATGAGGCATAGAGAGAAATTGAATGATGGGAGGTAAGAGCAATGGCATTAGTGGGACTTGGTTCTTTAAAATATTTGAATTCTGGTTCATCTTAAATAACTGAAATATCTGTGTATAATAATCCAGGGTATGATCATCCCTATGTGTGGCTGTGGTGGACTGAAGGAGTAATTCCTGAGAAATGATGGAATATAAGTGATTTTGAGAAAGCATCAACATGGATGTTTAAATCCCCTAGTATAAAGGTAAAAATCAGGGAAGGGAAATCACTCTCAAGGCAGGTTCTAAAATCCTTGAAAAAGGAGGAAAAATGACCTGGGGACTGATGCACAATAGTGGTAATGTTTTCAATAAGGTGGGAAATTTTAAATGAATGAACTTCAAAGCAGTAGAGGTTGCTGAGTGATGGTTCTAAAGAGAATGTCTGAAAGTGTCAGTGGGGAGTAAGGAATGTTCTTCCTGTTCCTCTAGGACCAGTGGGTCAGGGAGTGTGAGGAGATATGGATAAATTTATAAAGATCGATATAGTGTCTTAGGAAAATGATGCCATCTGGGGTAAGCCAGTTTTTAGTGAAGGATAATAATTGGAAAGTGTGTGATGAAGGGAATGGAGCAGAATAAGAGATTCAGAATTAAAGATTGTTTCACACTATGGGAGGAAATGGCAGCTAAGTTAGATGGACAGTGAAGGATAGGAAAGATTTTAGTAAATGAATATTAGAAGGGAATTTGTTTTAGTCACTTTGAAAAGAATAGGAACAACTATTAGCCCAGTTTGGCTATAATATAAATTGTGTAAGAAAGAATAGTATGAAATAAATCTGGAAAGTAACAGGTGCATGGGGGAATTGAATGAAGTTTAAATAAGGCTAGAAAGGTAGACTGAAACTAGACTATTGAAGGTCCTGAGTATATGACTAACTGGCTTAAAGTGCAAAAAGTCAGGAATTTAGAGCCAGAAAACCTGAGTTTAACTTTCTTACTAGCTGAGAAGGTCAGTTAACCTTTCTGATCTCTGGTTTTCTCAAGCATAAATTAATATATTTATTCTTGTGTTCTTTATCTCATAGAGTTGTTGTCAGGATAGAACTTTATAAATGTTAAAGTGCCATACAAATGTAAATTTTCATTGTTATTATTTTTGTTTATCCAGTAAATAATGGGGAACCATTTAGGGTTTTCTGATCAGAAATATCATTTCAAGCCAAAGCAAGAGAGTTAAGTCAAGGTTAAAAGAGAAGAGGTTTCTAACTAGCCAGAAATCCAAAATTTCGAAGGAAAGAGGTGAGATAGTTGTACACTAGAGGTCTGAAGCTTCAGAGGAGACTTTTTTGGTTCCAAAATGGAATTTTTTTTTGTTTGAAAAGATAATGATAAAAAATGGCAAAAACAGGATATTTGAATGAGTTTGGCAGTTTTGGCATTGTAATTTCTTTTCAGTTGTTCTATTTTTCCATGTGTCATTTAGTTCTGAAAGACATTTAAGAGAAGAACTTTGCATTCTTTTCACTGAGCAATCAATCAATTAAACATTTATAAGTGCGTAGTCTGTGTTAAGAATTTTGTGAGTTGTATTTAACATGGTCCCTGGAATTAGTAGGTGCTATATAATGCTCAGGGTGAGATTATAAAGACAATAACAAATGAAACAATCCCCAATGTCAAGGAATTTAAATTTTCTCAATTTTTATACTTTTTAAAATTATATATACTTTGTAAAAGCCACTACCAACAAAAATATTTAAGTAAACAAATGCATAAAAAGTTATGTGCATGGGGGCAGCTGGGTAGCTCAGTGGATTGAGAGCCTGGCCTAGAGACGGGAGGTCCTAGGTTCAAATCCGGCCTCAGACATTTCCCAGCTGTGTGACCCTGGGCAAGTCACTTCACCCCCATTGCCTACCCTTACCACTCTTCCACCTATAAGTCAATACACAGAAGTTAAGGGTTTAAAATAAAAAAAATTTAAAAAAAAGTTATGTGCAAAACCACAATCTCCATGTTGTTTACAATTTGCTTAAAATATGTAAGTTATATATGTGTGCTAATATAAACATCATCTACTTTTGAGTTCCCTTTGGATTTGTTTTATTCTGATACTTTTTATTTTGATTTTGTGGTCATCATTTAAAAAATGTAATCCTAGTATATATTATTCTTTTTTCATTTTTCTTCTTTCTTCATCTCTTCATATATTTCCATTCTTTTCTTTATATTCCAGTATTTGTCATTTCTAAAACCATAATACAATCCTTTACATTCAAATATTGCAATCTATTCAGTCATTTCTCCCAATCATTGCATTTGTGTCATTTTCAGTAATTTTACAATTACAAATAAAACTTCCATGAATATTTTCATATATACACAGTTTTTTACCGTCTCAAAAATGCCCTTTGGGCCAAATCCTAGTAATAGGATCCCTAGGTCAATGAGCACTTTACACCACTTACAGCATATTTATATCTTGTTTTCTAAGAAACAATTCATAGCTACTCTAGAAATGGAATATTAGGCCTCTACTTCCATTTTCCTATCAGTATTTAGTTTGATCAACTTAACCCATAAGTTTCTCAGTTAACATACATTACAAGGGTCATATTTGGCTTTTAGGCAGCAGACACAATCTATTGCCAGGACCATACTCTTTCTAAGACCAAGTCTTTCCATCTTGGTCATACCCAGTGGAATTTTTGTTCCAATGCAAAAGCCCCTCAGGAAGACAGGATTACCTCCATGGTATGAAAACTGATCAAGTAAGACTTTTGCAGAATGTTTATGCTATCTAAATCATTGTTGTCCCACCAGAAACTATGTTTGGATTATGTGTATGTTCAGGCTTAGATCTACTACTAGCCTCATATAGGGGTGTGTGCGTGAGCTCCAGATATCTTTTTTATTTAACTTATCTAACTAATCTTAACTTATCATATCTATTCATATTCTTAACTTCTTTTTTATTGACTTTTGGGTCAGATTTATCTAGTTCTGAGTGGGGAAAGTTAAAGTCTGTCATTATTATTAATTTGTTATCTGTTTCCATCTCTATCTCATTTAGTTTTTCCTTTAAAAATATGATTGCTATAACTCTTGGTGCATACAAGTCCAATATTGATAATTCTTCATTTTTCATAGCACCCTCCAACATAATATAGTTACCCTGTTCAGACCTTCCAATTATATCCATTCTAAGCTACAACTCTGTCAGAAATCATGTCTACTACTTCTGCTTTCTCTGAATCAGCCAAGGCATAGTATATTCTATTCCAGCTTCACTTTTATTTGTGTATCTCTCATTTTCAGTGTGTTTCTTGTTCAAAATACATTGTCAGGTCCTTGGTTTTGATACTTTCTGTTGTCATTTTCTTCTCATGGGTGAATTCATCTCATGTACACTCAATATCATAGTTACTAGCTATGAATTTCTATCAATTCTATTCCTCTTCAGTGACTGTCCCCCTCTTCCTTTCTTTCTGCCTTATCCTTCCTTAGGTATACAATTTCTTTTGACCAATACCTCTTTAAGTCATACCCTCCCCCTCCAAATCCTCCATTATCCTCTTCCCTGGTCCTCCTAGTTTCAAATTGGCCTACCTTGCTAATTGTCCCTTTCCCTTTGACTTTTCACTTCTATCCAATCTACCTTTCCAAAAACCCCTTCCTTAATCCCATAACCATGCCCTCCCACTTCTTGATATGAGTTCAATTCTCAAAAATCATCCCAATCTTGTCCTAAGAGTTCCTCCCCTATCCCTTCCCCTTACTCCTCTAGATTTTCCCTCTCTTCCCTCCCTTTACTTATCTCCGTGTCCTCTTTTCTTTGAATCTACCCTTCTTTCTCTTATTCCCATTGTCCCTCAAGGAGACTCCCAGTCCCCTCCCTCCATTCCACCCCTTCTTCACTCTCATTTCTCTGTAAGTTAAGAAGATTTTTAGTCTTAAAATTGTATATTTTCTCTCTTTATTCTTGGTCTCTTGAGAATGGGGTTCTAGTACTACCATCCCACCACCCTCTCCTCTCCTTCTTCATGGCAGTTTCTCCATTCATTCCTCCTTCATATGAAATAACCATTCTACCCTACTCTTCCTAGTCTATTCCACTACCATTTTAGCTCATTTTATTACATTCACCTCTACCTCAGGTCTTCCATCCACATAAGTCCCTTAAAAATATCCAGATAATGTTTCCATTTCCAAGGGTCATAGATGACATTTTCCTATACATGAATCAAACACTTTGACCTTTTAGGTTGCTTATGATTACCTTTCATTATCTTTGGATGTTTCTTATAGATCACTTATAGCTGAGTTCTGAATCTCCCCCCCCCCAACCCCAGGAATAGTTGAAACTCTTTTAGTTTATTAAATATCCATTTTTTACCTTTTATGATTGCTCTTATCTTTGTTGGATGTTGTTCTTGATTGTAAACCCAGTTTTTTGCTCTATAAAATGCTGTATTCTATGATCTGCATTATTTAAATATTGTGGTTGCTAAGTCTGGTGTTATTCCAAATGAAGCTCCATGGTATTTAATTTTTTCCCTTGTTGCTTGTAGTATTTTCTCCTTAAACTGGGTGATACAGAATTTTAGCAATATTATTCTTGTGCATTTTCATCTTTGGGTCTCTTTGAGGTGATGATTGGTGGATTCAATTTCCATTTTACCCTCTGATTCTAGAATTTCTGGACAGTTTTTCTTGATAGGTTCTTATAGTAGGATATCTAAACTCTTTTAAAAAAATCATCACTTTCTGGGAATCCAACTATTCTTATAATCTCTCTCCTCAATTTACTTTCCAGGTCAATTGTTTTTGTGATCAGATGTTTCAGATTCTCTTTTATTATTTCATTCTTTTGATTAAAAATTTTTTTATTGGCTTAGGAAACTTTGGCTTCCTCTTGTCCAATACTAGTTTTTAATACATTACTTTCTTCTATGGATTTCTGGTACTCTTTTCCCATTTAGACGATCTTTCTTCCTTAATTATCTTTATTTTCTTGCATTACTCTCATTTTTCTTATTTTTCTCAGCCTCTCTTATTTGGTTTTTGAGATCTTTCTAAAGCTCTCCTAAAAGCTCTTTTTGAACTTGTAACTATTTGTTGTATTTCTTTGCTGTTTTTGAAGTAATATTTTTACTTCATTTTTCTCTGAGTTTTAACTGAGATAGTCTCTGTCTCCATGATAGTTATTAATAGGTGAATTCTTTCTCTTTTGCTTGTTCATCTTTATTTAAAATAAAGAAATTGGCAGCCAGGTCAATAAACTTAATTATTGGCTTTTTGCTAGAATCCTAGGATTCCTAGTGTATTGGGACATTTTACCTCAGTTTTCAGGAATTCTTTGGTGGGCATTTGTTTTTTTCTGGATCCTATTTAGTTATTCCAGTTTTTATAGTCCAGAGTTGGATGTACTCCAGTCTGTAGCTTAACTTCCAAGCTAGGATTGATCTCAGATGCTCCAATGAGAGCTAGCAGGTAGTTCTGCCACTGCAACTACAAGCAGACAGTCCACCTACCTATGTGAGAGCTGCAGGGATTTCACTCTGCTAGAGTGACCACAGTTGATGGGGCTACAGTCTCTTAGCAACCATATTTACATTGGCTCTCCATCCTTACTCTTCTTCTCCTACTCTAGCAGCTTGAGATAGAGCAGGTATCTAGTACACTTTCCAAAGTCGTCCAAAGACTTCCAAAGTCCCTCATTTTTTAGCAACATGGCTTGATTTACTACCTTTAGAGGCTGATGCCTATAGAGTCTGTGATGCTCACTCCCTCAATCCCCAGCTATGGGTGAGCAAGGGATCTCTGGAGCCAAGGCTGCAGCTGCTCCCAGGGCTTTCCAATCTGGACTTCAGTGGTAACCTCTGGGATGCAAACTCCAGGGCTCAGCAAACAAGGTGAAGATACCAATCCTGCTTCTAAGGGTTATCTTATTGATTCTACTCTGCTTGCTCTCTGACTGTCTCCAGGGTATATAGGGGTGGGACTGAAGGCAGAAAGTCAGAGACCTTCTTTTCTAGTTATCTCTGGCTGTCTAGCTTCACTTCCAACTCCTGTCTGTTTTGGATGCTTTTAGCATTGATTCTGTGGAGTTATTTTTGGATGTTTGGGGCAGGGTATGAGGAGGGTGAGGAAGTTTCATTGCTCTATTTTGCCATCATCTCACAATTCAGTTCTCTACATTTCTTCATAAGGAAAACTTATGTAGCCTCTGTGGCAGAAAGATTTGATTATATGTTACTTAGTCTATGGAAAAGAGATGGGAGAAATTAGAAACCAGTAGACAGTGCTACTGAACAAAGGAAAGAAAAGAATGACTTTTGTAATCATGGCAAATTGAATCATGAGGTGATTTAAGTACTATGTAGACACAACTTCCAATGGCAATAATATATCAAATAAAAAGAGCAAGTTATATAATAAAATACTTTCCTAAAGGAAGGTAAAATTGAATCACGAAAAATTTTAGTAGCCAACAATTTATGTGTTTTTGTTTGATCTCTGTAACTTTTAATAATCATAAAAAGGTTGCAGTTTTCTAAGTAGAATCACATCATGCCTGTTCTTATTAATCAGAGTAACTTTGGTAGACCTTTGAGTGCCAAGACAGTTCTTCATCACAGCTGCAGAGATGCATCTGAATGCATTCTTTTCAACATGACTTCATCCCCCTCATCAATTTTGTGAGTGTATGGGAGGCAGATAAAGAGGAAGAAGGAAGAGCTCAGTCTTGCCACCCACCCACAAGCATGACATTCAGAGTTCTAGGGTGAATTCAGGTTAGGAACAGTTCATCAGCTTTGAGGGAGGGTTATTTGGCAAGAAATGGTAATTCTATAACTGGATGCTGAGAAAGAAAATGCTAAAGAATAAAGGCAAATGAGAGAATGAACTCCCCAAATGTAGGTGTGAATTTTAAACAAAAGAGTTTTGATTAAATCTTTAGGCATTGAAAAGAAGTAGATGTAGAAAGAAAGAAATGAGCATTATAGAAATGAAGGGTGAGCAGGGGTGAACAATGGTCAAAAATCTGGGACTAGTGATGTCATTGTGGCAGTGAGCCAGGGTTCTGCTAGATAAAAAGTGAAGACCTGTAGGCAAACAAAAGTAAATTAGGATTAAAGAATGGCTGCTCTGCTCATGAGATATTATTCTAAGAGCCACTGAGTAGTTACTGTAAAAGAGTCAATGCAGGCTAAGATAGGGAATGGTTTTTACAGAAGAGCTAAACTTGGAAAAGGAAATTGAAGACGGTAACTGAGTTCTCCTGTGGGCTTACCTCCACCACTCAAGGGAATGGGGCCATTGCCCAAGTGAGGTCATGGGGTCACACTCCCCTAAATCAAAAGCAAAGATGACATTTATTCAAATCTTGTACCTTTTAATTAATGTTTCAGATTGTAATGTGATTTATTTATCCAGTCTCCTTTTCTTCCCCCCCCCCCCCAAGGACCTTATGCAATTTGTAGACTCTTTCAAACTCAGGGGGAGGATAATTTTATCCCTATAGCACAGAGTGGAAAGCCAAGGAATAGTGAGGTGGGAAGGGGGTGAATGTGTGACTTTCCAAAGTTTCACAGTAAGTGAGTTAGCTAAAAAATATAACTCAGGTCTGTTTTTTCTAATTCATTTTTCCCTCCACTAGACTGTTATTCTAAATATAAATCACTATTTAAAAAAATTAAATTAAATTTTTTACATGTCAATACAACTTTTAATAATTGTTTTCTGAGATTTATTGATTTATGTTTTTTTACTCCCTTTCTCTCCTTCTCCCACCATGAGATGGCAGGTAATATGATATAGGTTATACATATGCTATCATGCAATCTGTATCTCCATGTTTTTCATGTTTTGAAAGAAGACACATGTTGCTTATACAAGAAAAAGTCATGAAGGAAATAAAGTAAAGAATGTTAAACTTCAATCTGCATTCAGATTGCATCACTGAGTTATTCACAGTTGATAAATCACAAATTCATAACATCAGAAAGTACATATTATATTAGTCACTTTGGTGCCACATAAAATAAATAAATCAAATATGGGTATGATTCCTGTTAAGATAGAAAACCCTAAACATGTTCCAAGAACATGGAATAGAACCACTGACCCAAGGCATAAGTAAAAAGTAAATTATGTTCACTAGTGTTTCTGTGAACTGTAGATCTTAGTAAATGAAATCAGAGAAGATGTAGAAGGAGGTTGCATGATGTAGCTACATATTAGCTGGGTAACTGGGCAAATCTCTTAACCTTTTAAAGTCTTCCTTTTCTCATATGTAAAATAGGGATCATATTAGCGCTTACTTCACAGGATTGGTATGTGGTTCAAATGAGATAATGTATGTCAAGTACTTTGCAAACTTTAAAGTACTATGTAAATTGAGCTGCAATTCTTGTTGTTCTTAATAACATTTAAAGATGGTCTATATAATTATAACTCTAATTCAAAAATCTTACCAAGCATTATTTTTGTTTCAAGATTATGCACTGACTCACAACTTATAGCTTATTTTAATTAAATTTAATTAAACACAATTTATAGCTTACTTTAATCATTTACCATATTTGGCCAAAGCCAGTAAACTTCTGAAATCATTGTAGAATCGAAATGTTCATGAATTCCAAATGCTGAAGGGGTGAATTGAAAACACTGGTTTCTCAGGTCGGTTATATACATACCAAAGATGAACTTATTTTATCAGGGAAAAGGGAAAGCATGAATTTGAATGAAAAAAAATCACAAAACTTCTGACCAACCCATTGTATTTTAGGGGGAATGAAAGTTAAACCCTTGAATGAATATTAATTTTAGGACCACAGATTTAAAGATGAAAGGGACCTTGGATTTGCTCATTTTATTGGTAAGGAAATTGAGAATGACCACAGTTAGCAAGTGTCTGAGATATGATTTTAATTCACTTCATCCCTATTACTGTGCATCACTAAACTGAGAAGAGAGGTCAAGTGATTAAAACACAGAGGCTCACAGCTCCTCAGTGCCTGAATCCTGATCTTTCTGACTTCAAGTCCATTATCTGACCTGCTGTCTCACACCACCTCCTGTAACGCTGGAGTGCCAAATGTGATTGGCACCACTTGTCTCAGTAGGGGAGGAATCCCTCTTCTAGCTTATTCTCTCTAATTCATGTTGTCTTTTTCATGCATCTTTAAAAGGAAAAGCAAAAACCAAGTCAGGTCCAGAAGGCATATTCCAGGGGCAGTTTTATGTTGTCCATTTCCTTTTCAATGAAATCTAAACATCTCTCCTTTTGTCCCCACTCCCCCAAAGGGGGAATATAATTATAAGCCATTTTTGCCATCTGCTTCTGTCTCATCTCCAAGTCACTGGGTCCTCTAAATGCTCCCTGGGGTCACTCTTTATTCTGAAGTGTCCGGAGGAGTGACCTGTGATTTGCCTTTTGGACCAGACTCCAGACAAATGGTGACTAGACAGTCCAACCCTGAACAGAATTGGCAACTCTGACCTAGGCGGGGGTGGAAAAGCTCCATAGAGGAAAATGGGAATTTAGCCCTGAGACAGTTGTTACCAGGTGTGAGTGGGCTGCACATTCATTAAAGAAAAGAGGAACCAAAGGGGGAAAAAAAGAAAGCTATAAGAAAAAAAATTATTTTCAAGATTTAGGATGTTTGTTCTAGTCTTTAGGGAATCTTCTGAAAATTCTATTCTTAGACAGGCTTTATAGGTTTCCTTTGTTGGAGTGGAAAGAAGTCTATATGGTTTGTGCAGGATTTGAGTTTCCCATCAGGGCTGGGGGAGCAGTGAGCTGATCTGACAGATTTGATTACTCTGAGTGGTCAGCCTTATTCTTTATATCACTTTGACAGAAGACTTGGCACACACATATTACTAGCAATGCTCATTTATTGCTGCTCTTTTAAGCTGTAAATCTGGTTTGCATCTATGGAAAAAAAATAGAGTCAGGGTGAACGCAGACTGAGGACACATCCAATTATCCGGGCAATTTATTTTATGAACTTATACTGAATTAAATAAAGAGCATTACCAGCCTTTGGTAAGTGCTCTTCCTCTGTGGGCTGCAACTCAGGGGAAAAGCGCTTCTTGAACCAGAGTACAGAAAAAGCTGGCTTTTCAGTACGTTTCCTGAGTATGTTCGAGTTGAAAAAGGAACTGACAGTCTGATTGATAGTCTCCACTTCTTTGCTTATTGTCACAAATTACAGTCAGGATGTTAGTCATAGCACAGACTTTGACTACTGTGAAAGGTGTAGTTGCCCAGCTGGGCTTTGAAGGCCATAAGCGTTTCTTCAGACGAGGTAGGGGTAGTGGCTTGGCCAAGCACTTAAATCATGATACTCAGGGACGAGGAAGGAGCTAGCTGTCTCCGGAAATGGTTACTGAAAGGGGTTATAGGAACCTCTCACCTAGGAAAATGAAATCCAATCCAGGCTAGGACAGGGGTGAACAAAGCTTCTTTCTGTCTGAGCATGACATTGCGCCATTCTGGATGGTGCCATACAAGGACCTCATAACAATCATTGTTGAGTGCTGAGGTCTTAGGCTCCAAATTGCAGCCTGCTTGGCAAAAACCAAGCAATACTATGGAAAGGGATATGAGTTTAAACTAGCATAAGGGCTCATTCCATTAAAGAATCGGTCTAGAATAAAGGCTGGTTTACATCACGTTTGAAGATCCTAGTCCATTTGCAAGGAAGGAGCAAGAGAGACAATGAAATAAGATATAATATCCTCAAGATATTAAACTAAATCACAAAGGAATTGGAAGGAACCTCACACATGATCTAGTCCAGTCTGTATCTCATCTAAAAATTTCTCTAACAGGTGCTCATCAGACCTTTATTTACATACTTCTAACAAGGGAAAAGGGCAGCTAGATGGTGCAATGGACCTAGAGTCAGGAATTCCCAAGTAGAAATCCATTTTCGGACACTTACCAGCTCTGTGGCCCTGGGCGAGTCCCTGTGTGCCTTAATTCCCTCATCTATAAAATGAACTAGAAAAGGAAAGGGCAAACCATTCTGGTGTTTTTGCTAAAAAAATCCTAAATAAAGTCATGAAGCGTTAATATGGCAGAACAACAACAACAAAGGAACATGGAGCCTTCCAAGCCACATTTGCATAGCTGTAATTATTAGGAAGCTTGAAAGATTCTTCTTTGCCCCTTCTACCTATTTATTTCTCCTAGTTTTGCCAACTAGATCAAGGAGAAAATGCTAAAACACCCTGCCATGTGACAGGTATCATTAAAGACAGCTATCATGTTCTTCTTAAACCTATTTTTAAAATAAAACTTTCCCACTTTTCTTCAATTGATCTTCCTATGGCAAAGTCACCCTTCTTTGGCCACAGTGGTTTGTTGGTGCCATTCCTAAATCAAGAATCTGGGCAATCTTCCTTCCCTTTCATGTAGTTTACTAATTTAATTACATCTTGACATTTAAAGGGAAAAATAATAAAAATGATACAAATTTTAAAATTCAGGAAAATACTCTCTAGATAATAAACCATGAAATACTCTAAAATATTAACTATATGTACAAAAGTACCTTTTATAAAATGAGATTTGGAAAATGCCATTTTATATTAAAAGAAAAACATGGCTTCCTAGAAAAAAGCATTTTCTTTCTTAATGATGAACACATTTTTCCTGAAAATGTTTGTTAACACTGCTTCATCATTTGTCTAGAATGGTGAATTACTATCCAGTAGAATTCATTGAGGAAATGCTCTTATGAAAATTTTAACATAGTTTTTCCTCTTTGACCCCATATGCATTTCCTGAATTGATTTTCTTTCTGCAGTTAAATAAGTGGATGCCATATTGAAAATCCTCATTACTTTATTGGTTCTTTTCCTATAGTATTAGTCCCATTGTAGACTATTTTCTTCATTTGTTGCACTAATTTAGTTTTAATATGACAGTTATTATTATATTTCAGTGTACTATTTTAGCAATGGGTTATTAGTCTTTATTTGAAAAGAATATAATTAAGTTTACATTTTAAACTCTCATTTGAGTCTTCCTTTTATTCCCTAGACCTTTCTTGCATTACAATGACATGAATTGTCACTGAAAACATAATGGAGGTTATCCCTCTGAGCTCATCTAACTATAGTTGGTTCATTAGATATTAAAAACCTAAACTGCTCTTCTAATTTTTAAAAGAGAAATAATAATAATAAAAACTTAAAAGACATGCAATGTAGTCAGAAAATAGTTTATTGTAAAAAGTCTAGGATTATTTTGGCTCTATTTTAGACAGGTAACTAAGATCTCATTTGTTCCTCTGACCTTAAGAGAGACCTCTTCAACAAGGGAAGTGAGCCAAGATACTGGCGCCACATTTCTAGTGACCCTCCACATCTGTCTGTACATGCTTTCAAGGAATGGATTTGTGGGCTTATTTCGTTTTTTTCCCCCCTCTTGCTTGCTCTATTCCTTGCCCTATTTCTCCTTTCTTCTTCTCATATTCTTGTTTTTAGCTCCACTTGTTTCCTTTTCTTCTACCTACACCAATGGCATTCATAGATGCATAGATTAATAATTATAATAACAATCATAACTATTTTAATATTCATATGGCACTTAGGACATACAAAAACTCTTTCCAAGCTATTTCCTTTGGATGTCACAACCACTCTATGAGGTAGCTGCTATTATCCTCTCATAGTCAGGAAAATGAGAGTGAGAGAGAGTCACTAGAGGACCTGAAATAGCCTCTTCCTTCTCCACTCTGCCACCTAATAGACAAACAAAGAAAAAGGAACAATTAGTTCCACCTCTTCATTTGATTGTTGGGAAAATGGAATTCCAGAGTGACTAAAGTAACTTGTCAAGAGTCATAGTGTGGCAGAATCAGGACTCAAATCCAGATTTTCTGACTCTGAAGCCAGGAGTTTTTTTCATCATACATAATGATGTGGGGGGCAAGATTGGGGGGTCTTGTCCAAAGAATTAATGGCTGAGGCAATCTCCATGAGCTTTATTGAGAGAGGGAGGGATGTGGTAGAAGACCCTGGTGACAGTTCTTTAAGTATTTTTAAGCACCCTACTTAGGAATGGGAAGCAAGTAGATTTTCCCACCTTGGTGTGAAATACAAAGCACCACTGGAAATGAGGTATGATAGGGAACTTGGAGGATAAGATTTATATTATGAATGCAGACTTAAAAGGGGGTCTTCTTTGGCTCTTTTTACAATCTAAAGTACCCTTCTCTCTGAATGAGCTGTTTTGCTATTGTGATGATGACTAAAATGTTAATTACTCTAAGGTAGAGTCACAAGGAAGCAGAGCCCTGACCCCCAAATTCTGCATGTCCAGTTGGCTTTGCAACAACTATCCCAACCAAGAACGTAGGCCAGGGGCTGCCACCACACCCTCTCTGTTGCCTGGGAAGAGCTGTGGTCAGTTATGAGAAGCAGAAGCAGGTGCATGATCTCTCTTGGTTTTGAGTCTTTGGCTGGAATCTCATTCTTCATCAGCTCTGCCGTCTCCTACTTGGGGTTCCACCCAATGATTCAGTGCCTCATCAGGCTGAGAATCTCTTACTCCTCAGTGCACTAAGGAAAAGCACTTGGAAACTTAATCATTTTTCAAAGGTTATTGACCACTGAATCCTTCATGGATGAGAATTTCTCTTTTACAAGGAAAAATGTATCTATAACTGTACAATTACCTTTTCATTTTTGGAGAGCTTTTTTATATATTTTTTTAAAATTTTCTTCATTTAGGGTCAATATGTATCTCTAGTAATACTGAATTTCAAACTCAGTTAGTTTTTGAAAGAAACAAAATTGCTTTTCCAGTGAATTATTTTTCTTTTACTTAATCTCATTATGTTTTGAGAATTCTTTTGAAATGCTATGGTATTTGGATAGGATTTTTAACATGACTGTGATCCGTAAATCACTCTGAAGTGGGACCATTATCACATTAACAACATAAGGACCTACATTACCTTTCTTTGAAGCACTGTTCTGAGCAATAATTGGAGAAAATCATTCTCACCCATAACATTCAATTTAAATTTAATGGCATGATCATCTATTGACTTTAAAGGATACCACTGCTTATTAAAATGTACAGACAAGAAATTACTTCACAGAAGGAGGTTAAATGCCATTGTTATCAGGCACTTTTTAATGGTGTTAAAAACATTTATTGGATAATAGCCTTTAAAGGACAAAAGACTGTTAAGTAGCCTAAATTTTATCCATTAAGCTTTATAAGAAAGGGATCTTTGAAATTTATGTCAAATTTCCCCCATTTCCATTAAAGGACTTTGAAGACATGAATAGCATTTTAAAGTAAGTTTTAAAAAATGATTCTATGCTCTTATTTCTGTAAAATATTTGATAGCTCTGCTAGTCTGTCTATGTAGCTTCTAGCAAATTACTTAACTGCTCTGGATATCAATTTTCTTTCCTATTAAATGGGAGTATTGGACCAAATAATTTTTAATATTCAGTCATTCAGTCAACAAGGATTTATTAAGTGTTTTCAAAGTGATAGGCATTATGCTAAGAGTGGGGACAGAAAGAAAGGGAAAGACATAGTCTCTACCCTCAGAGAGAGTACATTTCAACAAGGGAGATAACATATAATCAACTACATGCATCTGAGACATATAGAGAAGATATTTTTGAAAGGGGAAGGCATTAGTAGCTAAGGAGATGAGGAAAGGTCTTTTGCAGAAGATTTAAGTTGAACTGAGGCTTGAAGGAAGACAGAGAAGCTAAGAGGTAGTGATGAGATGGCAGAGTATTCCACATGTGGGGAATAGCCAGTCCAAAGGCATGGTGACAGGAAGTAGAATTTGTTTTTTTTTTTATTTCTAAGAGTCTTTGTTTAATAATTTTATAATGATTATGAAATCCAGAAATTTAATAAATGTAATCAATGATATAAAAAGATAGCATAGAGTAATGAAGAGCTACAAAGTGAGATTTCTGGGCTTGAATTTTGCAACTATCAGTTAATAGGTATACTACCTTGGAAAAATAATTTCTCCTATGTAAGCCACAGTTCCTCTTTTTTAAAAAGAAGTGATTAGGCTGAGTGACCTCAAAGGTTCTTTCTATTTGTGACATTCCATGACTATATATTGTATTAAGAAAGCTGCCCATCTGTAGATAGATCACTAACTGTAGAGCACTATACAGAACCATTAAAAACCAAATTAAATCTTTACTTTTTGAAAGAAAAAGGGAAAATGGTAACCAACAATATGATGAACTAATTGAAAATTACTTTTTGTTAGCTATTTAGGCTTTGCAGACTTTGCATTATTGATTTCATCATCCCCTAGCTGTCACCTAACATATAGTAAATATTTAATTTCTCTCTAGTTTGTACTACTGACTTTTCCAAAATTCTCCTCTATGCCACAACAGTCTTCTCACTCTGAAAATCCAGTGAGCTCCTGGCCTTCTTGCACTAGAAATAAAGTCTACTTCCATTGTCCTTTCCTCTGTTTGGTTCATTGATGCCCCGCCTCCAACACTTTCACTTTCATTTTCTTTTTATGTGTTATCTTTCTTTTTTAGAATGTAAGTTCCTTGTAAGCAGAGACTGTCTTTCTACTTGTAGTTGTATTTCTAGGTTTAGCACTCTGTAAGTACTTAATATATACTTTTGGCTTTATAAATATTCATTGAATTGAATTGATTTGAAGATTAATTTCATGGTTAACCTTTTTTCAAATAGGTAAAACATAGTTTATAAGTAATTTCCTTTTATAAAAGAAAATCACATCGAAATTGAAGAACAACTGAAAAGTTTGATGCTCTTGCTTTGTTCTGAGATGAGCAGAATTATGGAGCCAAGTAGAGTATAACAGTTGGCTGAATTGGTGTAATAATAACATTGGTAGGTGTTTTGATTTCACTTTCCTCTATATTTTGTAGTTGTTAGTCCTGAAATATTAAAGTGTGTGACTTCAGAACTCTTATAACTACTTTATCCTCTTTTGTGTGTATAAATCTAACATTATTATTATAATATAGTAATAGAAGTGTTTTGGTCCATGGATAGGTTTCAGAGAGTCCATTTGAATGGAGAAAACTGCATTTTTATTTCAGCATAATATAATATGTGTGATAATGAGATTAAATGTACCTTGCCCATTCTTAAATCTAATCACCAAAAGTATAAACAACTCCACTTAACCCTCAAGTGGGGAGGTCTGTGACCCACATGTGCAAAAATGGATGATGAATCAGAATTGACTGACTGCCCCCTACACAGTCCTAAGAAAAGCATCTGTTGTGATCTGACATGTAAAACTGGAAGGGAGGCACTGGAAGTGATGAAAGAAATGGCCTGGATAAATTGAAAGAACTTCCCCAATTCGTGACTTGGACCTAAAGGAGCTCTGACCAGTGGCTGAGACCTTGGACTAGGTGAGACTGTTGTTAATCTCTCTCTTAGAATTACATGTGGTGAGTGTAAAGACTAAATCTTCCTGGACTTCTTCTATAAAGGAACTGCCTTTTCAAAAGAGATTCTGTGACTGAAGTTTCTGCTTCATTTATCTCCGGCCCTCTGGCCCTCCAGCCTTAGGCTCAAGGTTGAGCCTCCTCCAACTGAGGACTAATTAGATCTGCCTGGGTTGAGCCAGGGGGCTGGAGCAAATTACTTAGTGTGTTAGATTATTTATCCTATCCTCTCCTCTCTCTGATTTTCTTATTTTTCTCTTCCTCTTCTCATTTGTAAATAAACTTCCATAAAAGTCATTTTGACTTGAGGTTATTCTTTAATTGGGGATTGATAATTCAATTCCCTAGCACCCAAACCTTTTAATATTCACCCAATCAAAGCCCCCTTTTACCCTTTACATATAATAAATAGGTAATATAAAAATTACATATATAATACAAAATAAATATAATATTTGCAATCCTTTGTATTTTGTTTTACATATTTTAAAAACATTATTTAGAGAAATTGTGCAAAGGCATTATTAGACTATCGAAGGAGTCCATGCCATAACAAATTTAAGAATTCTTTTTTTTAATAACAAAACCTATATTAAATCCTTAGTGTATGCAAGGTAATACATTATTTGCCAAGAAAGATACAAAGATCAAATAAGATGAATTAAGTGCTAAAGGAATTCACGCCATGTAAGTCAGCTCAGACAGTTCTCCAGGTTACTTTTCTACTTCAACCCCAGAAACTTTTCCACATTGGTCCTCATTACCTATCTAACCTTAGACAAATGTCTTCACCACTCTGAACCTTTGTTTCCTACTCAGTATAATGAGGGATTTTGACTAGATCCCCTCTCAAGTAACTTATACCTTCAAGTTGAGGAATCTAATGGTATACAAAAACTTTGAGTCCTATTGAAATGGTTGGAAACTTTTCAATAAAAAAGCTCTGCTACTTATTCACAATAGTTTCCAGCAAAATCATGGGGATGATTATTGTCTTGAATAATACAAATCTGCCTTGACGATGCTGGCGGAGAGCATTATAAGAAAATATTATAGAAGTTATCTTTTTCCAGTGGTTGCTCACCACAGCTGAAGTCAGCCTTCCTTTGTATAGTATCATTTCTGAGAGCTTTCACAGACATTGCCACATACTGAGGCTTCTTGTCACAAATATTCTGAATCTGATATAACTCGAGATTCACCGTCATGGAAATAATCAAAGTTACCTTCTAATAGGTGGTGTGAAATGCCCTGGTAATTTCTTGGTTCTGATCTGATGGATTTAGATGGTTCTACTCTTGAAAACATTGTTTATTTGCAGAATATCTGTTTTCCTCCATCCTTGAATCTGAGTTCCCAAGCCAAGTTTGTAGAGAACTCCTCCTTGTTCTTTTTCCAACTGAAAAATAGAGAGAGTGCCAACAGAAAGGATCTCCTACTGTAGGATCTTTATTCAGTGCAGGAAGATAAAGAAGATAAAGAATGGTACCTACAGGCATTATAATTGTTATTCTCCTACCTATTCCAAAATATAACTTCCTGATGGACTATGATAGGATCATGACTTTGTGTTGCATATAACATTATTTGAGCATTCACCTTGAAAATGTTTTTGCTTTCATTGAATATCTATGAATAGAATATGATATTCCTGAGGGCAGAGAACATTTTCTTATTTGTCTTGCTATCCCCAGCACTTTATCTCAGTGTCAGGGAACCTGGTAGGTGATTAGGAAGTAATTAATGTTGTTGATGTGGAATCTAAGAGAACCCCAAGTTTTAGGGTTAGCTTGTAAACTAGAGACCCCAAATTTGTCCCTTTGCCTTCCAGAGTCCAGAGTTCACCCCTACGAAAGTTTCAGATTTATCTAGTCTCAGACTGAACAATAGACTTTAAAGTAAATACTGGCTTAGGTGGAGATGGCAAATGCTAAAATATCCTTTTATCCTAATAGTTTCTCCTGTTGTATCAGAGACCCTTTCCCAAGAAGACCCACACTGATACAGGGGACCACCATTTTTAGTATCCATTATAAGTAGCCCATTCCCTTACATATGGTTTCTTTCCCAAACCTGTCAGTGTAGGTTGAACACTCCTATTTCCATGTAGCCATGATAATGTTAATCAATCATCTTTCCCTGTCTCAAGGGTCCCCAAATGGTATATAAGTCCCCCAAATTCTTTTGTCCTTTGGAGCTGTCATCTAGCATGGTGTCTCTCCCAGGGATAATGTCCCCAGATTCCCATGGTGTAGACCCTGTAAAAGTTCATGGTGCTGGGCTCTGGATGCAGCCAAACATTGGACTTATCCCTTTTCTGATTAAAGACTTGGTTTTTCTGGCTACGTTAGTAGTTCTATGTTATTTCCAAGTTAACAATGTGAAGAAAGAATCATATGTTCTCAGGGATGGCTAAAGTTGGAATTTGTTTTACTGACTACAAGATTGTGATTGTTTCATTTTTCTTTTGTTGTTATTCATTGGGGAGTAGTGGAAAAGATGAATTTTAATGCATGTAAAATAAATCCATAAATATATTAAAATAAAAAATATATTTTATTTGAATTAAAAAACTGTACCCTAATTAATACATTGGAAGATTTATTGGGTTAGAGCTATAATTTATGAGCAAAAGAACATTCATGTAGGAAATAGGAAAATGGACCAATCAGATCACCTGAACTGAAAGGAAAAAGGTATTAATTTAGAGGTAAGTAATTTATGCCAATGGTAGGTGAGATTTTTTTATGTTTTTTTTTGCATATATAGGGAAGTTCAGATAAGGAGGGAAGGGTGATAATTGCATTAGAAGTAATAGTGGCATGGGCATTGTACTCCCAAACCATAGAAGTGTTTCAGGCAAACTATAAGCAGGGAAATTCTTTGCTCCCTTCTATCCTTGTGACTCCTAACCCCAAAACATCTGATTACTCCTATAAGACCCAGAGAGAATTATCCTCTTTGGATCGTCCTTTAGATGGACAGAAAGATATACCTCCTTGATACCATCAGGTTGTATCTAAGGCATATCTACCTGTCATGTCCCCTAAACTATGAAGATCACCCCCTTTGTCTTCAGGAAGACCCCAGTCAGATGACCAACCCCCTCTGCCCATTCCTCAGTGCATACCACTCCAGAGTCACATCTTCAGCATGGCACAAAGTCATGCCTCCATTGTTGTAAAGAGTATAAAGACCACAGAAATCATGTCATCCGGGAGGACAGCTTTCCATCCATGCTGTTCTCCTTAGGGGCCAGTCTTCCACCTATGCTGTCCTCCTGGCCAGATTCAACATTATCTTCTAAATTAATACATTTCTCTTTTTATTTTTAAGCTAAGTTTCAGAGTCTTGCATTCTTGTGAAAGACACCCTTCCTGAACCCCGGGGGTTCACCTCAAGCCCCCCCACAACAACAGTATAGAAAATACATTTTTCTATAGGTTTTAAAGGAGATTCTATTCCATATGCCATTCAATACTTTTTTTAAAAAATGAAATGAACTTCTATATTTAGTTCATGTATTTGGAACTTGTTGTGACATACGGTATAAGATGTAGGCCTAAAACTAATTTCTTCCAAACTGACTTTCAATTTTTTCAAGAATTTTTAATTTACCATTAGACAGGTAGCTATGGGTCTATTGAATCCCGGACTATTACATTTTGATTGAATTAAATCTTACTTTTTAAATCCAATCCATTCATTAACTTTTTAATTTTTAAAACAATCTAGTACAAAATAGTTTTGATAATTCTTGCTTTCAGGCATAGTTGGAGATGTGGCAATGCCAGGTCACCTCCAGTTCTGTTTACCCACTCCACTTTGTAACTGCACTTTTTAACTACACAGCAGTGTTTAAAACCTATACTAGGTATAGTTGAAATTTTATGGAAATTGGGAGTAGGGTAATGAGAAAGCAGATTGATATAAAGGCAATTTTTAATGAGTGTCATTACATAGTCTTAAATCAGTGATTCCCAAAGTGGGTGCCACTGCCCCCTGGTGGGTGCTGCATCAATCCAGGGAGACAGTGATGGCCACAGGAGCATTTATCTTTCCTATTAATTGCTATTAAAATAAAAAATTAATTTCTAGGGCACTAATTAATATTTTTTCTGGAAAGGCGGCAGTAGGCCAAAAAAGTTTGGGAACCACTGATCTAAGGGGAATTTTTAATGAGTGTCGTTTCATAGTCTTAAATGAATAACTAAATCAAACCTTGGCCAAGGCCATTCGTGGTTCTTTTAGAAATGAAATCTTCATAACCCTTCACACTCCTTCCCTTTCCCATGGCGAAACACGTTGCTTTTCTGAGGTATAGAGCTTGTAAGAATCACTAAGTCTTTGTTCGGGCCCCATATGATGGGGAGATGCTCTTTTCAAAGGGCCATGAATACCTCTCTCCAAATGAACATTAGGAAGTATGAATGGATTGGAGAAGTCAGTATAGATTTGCTCAAATGGAGTATTTTATTTCTACCAAAGAAGTTAAGGTCTAACCTCTGGTGCCAGATTTCTGCCCTGATTTCCTGACTTGGGCTCTACAGGGTGGTTGGCACCATACTCTGGTGGCTCAGATAGCTGGGAACTGGAGATTATGTTTACCATTTTCATAAACCCGTGTTGAATAAATATAGGCTCCAGTGACCCTCCTTTTCACTCTCCTCCCTCCCCCCTCGACGAGCTTTTTAAACAGGAAGGAAGTATCATTTTCATCTCCCAGCACAAAGAGACCTCTGAGAATCTAGTTACAATTTATGTGAGCAAATGGAACCGGGAAAGTGTCGGCCTGTAGCTAAAAATGCACATGTAGGGTCTGTCTCTCTCACTTTGTCAGATGATGGTAGAAAAATCTGCTCTTTAAATTATTCCATTGCCTTACAGAGGAAGTATTAATTACATGACTGCAAGCATAGATCAGCCCGGGATGTAATTACAGGGCTTACTTTGTATCTGTTGTCCGACAGAATTAGACAGGAAGCGTTCATGATGCCAACAGTTTAAGGTGTTTTGGAGCCCATTATATTTCTGGTTCTCACAAGGTCTTAAAGATGGATCAGGTGACATTTCTGTTGCCCTGTTGTCTGGAAAAAAAAATCCCAACTACAAAGCTACACTTAATACAGATAAATGATTTTTTTTACAGATTTCATGTGCATTTACAGATAATACTAAATATTTCCTTTTAATTTCTATTTTCTTAGATTCAAGTAAGAAGGCTTAATGCATCACTAACTTGATGTCTTAATTTAAGCTCTCTTCTTGTTGTGTTTTACTGAATGTTCCTTATAGTATATTGGCATTAATTTTTTTTTTCACCCAAGTGGAAAATGTGGATTTTGTGATTACAATATTCATTTCATTTTAAGAAGTGAATTTATTCCTTATTCCTTTAAAATATTTCCACTTTAAAAAATAAGAAAAAACGGGATAAGAAAAAGCAAGAAAGATAGTTTATTATTACCTTCCTACATTAATAGATAACGTAGCTCCATTTTGGTTATTTTAACAATCTTTTTAAAAATGTGAAACTGCTTTTTTTTTAAAGTATTAGAAAGGGAATTTAATGGGTTGTATAGCTTTATAGGAATCAACATAGCAGTCAAAAAACTCATACCATCTAAGGCTGCATTAAGAGAGGCATAATGAATGTAATGAGGGAATTGTCAGTCCTCTTGTACCGTGGTCAGAGTATTCTGCCACATTTTTGAAAGACCATTGCCTGGAGCCTGCCCAGGGTAGGGCAGACAGGATGATGAGAGGATTCAAAACTACGTCACAAGGAGATGTGTTTTAAATGCTTACTGATGTTCTTTAAAAAACTCACCATTACTTTTCAATTATCCCATTCTCCTACAGAATCCTATCTTACATAAGATCAACAATTATATCCAATACTCCAAGTATTATATTTTATAAAAATTTATTAATAATAACTTGCGGTAAAGGAAAAAAAAACATGAGAAAGAGAGAGATAAACTGACCATGGTCTGGGGGAAGAGGAGGAGAGTGAGGGAAGAAAGAAAAGGTGGGAGTTACAGCAAACTTTTATGTACAATACATAAGGATGCAACATGGACAAAAGGAAAGGGATTCTGGGAAATGTAGTTCAAGGCTACAAAATTCTATTTACACACTTATAATATATATGTATAGTAATGCACAACAAATCAACATATTGGCTAAGAATGAAAATTTATATGGGTATTCCTAAATATTTCTTAATTTTTCATATTCCTCTTTTTTAATGGTAATAGGGGATTTGATTATATTCATATACCAGATTTTGATCATCCATTCCACAATGAATTGGCACTTATTTTTTTTCAGTTCTTTGTTATTTAAAAAAATAGTCACTATAAAATGTTTGTATAAATTGGACCTTTTTGTTTCTGACTGACTTGGGGCATATGCCTACCAGTGGTATCTCTGGATCAAAGGGTATGTATATACAGTGTGATGACATTTTAGAATTCTTCCCAATTTTGTTCCAGAATGGAGACCAATTCATAACTCCATCATCAATGTGTTCAACATTTGCTATTTTCATCCTCAGAGCTGATGGGAATGGGATGAAACTTCACAGTTGTTTTAATTTTTATTTTTCTTGGTATGATTTTAGAACATTCTTTCATTTTTTCTGTTGATAGCCCATTTTGAAAACTCCCAATTTTTATCCTTTGACCATTTATCCAGAGGATGTTCTTGTACAGGAATGTGTATATTTATTTATAATTGATTACTTCATTATCATCGCTTTATCAGAGATATTTGAGCAAAAAATTACCCTAATTATTAACTTATCTTCTAATTCTCACTGTACTGATTTTGTGCAAAAAAGCATTTCAATTTTATGCCACTGAATGTCTATGTTAGCTTCTACCTTGTTTAGTTCCTTCACTATCCACAGTTGTACAAGGTGATCTTTCTTTTTTTTTCTATTTTTTTAGCATGATGTGACCTTTTATATTTAGCTTATGTACCTATTTGGAATTTAATGTGATATATGGTATAAGTATAGTTACTGAATCATACTTTAAGTTTGTGTCAAATGCATGCTTGTGCATGTCCTATGTTTAGTATTCCTTTTGTGTTTGGAAATAAAATAGCATTTGTCCTATACCTGATTCATATTGTACATTGAATAGCTTTTTACCTCCCTTTTTGGAAAACCAACCCCTTGAATGTGACCCATAAGCCAAATCATTTCCTAAGGGACAAAGAATGTAAGAAAGGGGAGCATAATTCATTTTGGAGTCGATATCACCCTGGAATGAACCTGGCCCAAATTGCATTTCTGAGTATAGACCAAAGAGTGATGGAGTACTGGAAACTGAGCCCATCTGGGGCTACTCAAGGTTAGAGTGATACACTGACATATTATTTATTCTTGACTTTATCAGCTATCAGTCAAGAGCCAACAAGCATTTTTAAGCACTTTCTTTTTGCAAGGTATTGTGCTAAGTGTTGAGATTGTAAAGAAAGGCAAAAGATAATCCCTGCTCCACTGTTGGAAGAGATGTCAAACCATGTAATAATACTGTTTTCAAATTAATGATTCTGCTTTTGCTTGAGAAAAGATTAACCAATCTTTAGGAGTCAGGTTGTTGCACTAATGCTTGTAGAATAATTAATATTTATTTTGTTTTATATTGAATGGCTATTAACCTAGAAGGATCAAGTGCATGAATTGTTTGAAAACTTGGCTTAGTCTTTTGAGGCATTCTTAAATTCTGGTCCTTTAATTTTTAAAATTCATCAGGGAGAAAGGTTATAAAATATGATTTTACAATTCTACATCTCAATTTTCTTAGCATAATGAGTTTTAATTAATTCAGAAAGGGTAAACATCAACTTAAACCTTTACAGAATTTAAATGTTGGAATTCTGTAACAATTTAGGATAATTATAGTGATTATTTTTGCTGCATTTATGAAAATTTAGCACACCTAGCAAATTGATGGCTTTTAGAGTTGTCTAAATGAATCATTTTGCTTTGGGACCATGTTGTATCAAAACTATGCTAAAAAGACATCTTATTTTCAAAGATTGAATCTTAAAAATATATATCAAAATCTTATTTGGAATAAAAAATGTCAAGGTTTCAATTCTATTCTCACTAATCTTAGTCAACAACAGAGATACCATTTTGATCCTGAATACTTAAATGATTGACTTTTTAAGGATGTCCTGCTATAAGGATTGATTGATTTTCCAATTAAAATTAGAAAACAACTAAGTATGCATATATCTAGTTCTATTCTCTAAAGAATAATCAAATTAAGAAAGGAGATTCATTTGAAAAAAATAAGTGAATTTTCCTTAATATACTAAAAACAAGGCAAGAAAGTATTTTGCATGTGATACAGAAGGAAGATATGCCAAAAGCAAATAAAATATTGGAAAAGGGAATGGAGGTAGTTCATTGTAACTTGAGCAATGAATAGGTGATCTGCTGTTACTGGCTTTCCAATGGTAGCAATTTAGCTGAGAAGGAAATACAAACTAATGGTAAATTAGCTGAAACTGGCAACTCTGTGGTTTCACAGTTAGTCTGGAATTTGAATTATATTCTTTATTCAGAAAGGAAGGAAGCAATGCCTAGTAATTTGATCAATGGGATGAGAGTCAGATATCCTGAGCTTTTAGCTTTGTGACTGATTCACTCTATAATTTGGGGCTTACCTCACTTAACCTCTGTGTACCCCTACTCTTTCTCATTTGTAAAAATGGAACAAAAACATATTTGCTACTTTGATAGAATTCTCAAAGACAGTGAATAAAAATTGAAAAATATAATTAAAAACCTTTTAGCAAATTCAAGAAATGCTTAGTTAGTAATGGAAACTGCCTTTCCTTCTTATCCGAACCCTCTCACTTTTAATCTGTTGGTTCCAATCTATTAGAAAAACATCAAGTTATAGGCTAAGATATTGGCAAGAAAGAGTAGTAGAAACAACCCAAGAGTCAGATTCATGTGGGTCAGATAAAAAATGTATGTAAAGTATTTTGCAGACCATAAAGTGCTATTATTTGAATGTCAACTATTATTGTTATTATCATCATTATTATTAGTTAGTCCATCTATGGCTTCTCACTCAACAGATCAAGTGTTGCTGCTTTTCAATCAAGTTTAGAGAATAAGATCATATTTCTAAAGTTGCAGGGAACTTTGGAGATCAACCAATCCAATGCCATGATTTTCCAGATGAAGAAATTCTAAGAATTACTTAGGTAGTCAATGGCAGAGTTGGAATTCAAATTTAAGTCTTTCTCTTGCACTTTCTACCTTCATACTCTCTTCTTGAATCTGATATAAGGCACTCTTTTCAAAACTGGGGTACCTTATTTCTGAAATAGCAGCAAATCCACATTGATATACATGCTTGTCTGCTATCCTCTCACCCTTCTGTCAGCTTGCCTTGAGAAGGAAGGAAGTGAAGAGGATAAATTGTCACAAACCTATTGTTTAGTTATATTGTATATAATTGATGTGGGGTTTTGCCTTCCCACTCCAAGAAAGCACAGAACACATCTGTGTAGAATCAGGCATAGAAAAATGATCTGAAGAATTTGGATGTGATGGTAGAGACAGAGATAAGGATGTCATTCATACCTTAAGGAAACTCAGTTCTCTAGCACCCTTGGTTTAGAAAAAATGAGACAAAAAGTTCAAATGGCTTCTACAGGGTCATTTTAGCAAAATAAGTTGATAGGAGTTCCACATTTATTCTGTCCCACTAGGCAGCTAAACCACATGGATTTTGGATCTGTAACAACTCAGTTTCTCTGGATTACGTCACTTGGAATTAATCAACTATTGGTCTCACCTCCCTTCAGTGCACATCAGTTCCTGCAAAAGGGAGAATACAGAACAAATTTTAGAGTCATGTAAACTTTTCCCTCTTCCATAAAACTCACCCCTAATTCCTCACTACTTGCATTCAAACTAATGAAAATGAAGGACAGCAAGACCCCTCTGTGACTTTACAACAGATTCACTACCACTTGGGTAGGGTAGACAAAAAATATAGCTGAAAGGGTACAAAGTATGTGGTATGGTAGGATTGTGACAGATATGGAAAATAATTATATTCATAAAATAATGTGCTTGATGAGTCATTTGAAATGTGCTTCCCATGAGCTAATTTCTTCATTTAAAGATGTTTTCCATAACTTGAAATGACTTTAATAAGTCCTGATATTTTACTCCATGTGAAAACGATAAGTTTTTTACAATGTCACAAATTTCAAAACTATTTTTACTGGTTGAGGATTACAATAAAAGTTAATTTTCTCCTTTTAACCAGCTTTGTAGCTTATGATTGTTGATGCGGACAGTCTTTTTGAACTTATTTTATGGAGTGAATCTTGAATTCTCTTTGACATTTAAAAATTACTTGGGATTTGTTGATTAGAATATTTTGAGGAAACAGCAACTATTTGGAAAATAAAAGCTGGGATATTCCAATTTGAAATGGTTATGTGAGATTATCTTCTCTTTATAAAGACTTCAAGATGAAGGTAGTGACACATTTATCTATATGTGAGATTTTTGTAGACATAATAGTTCTATACCTCTACAGACTAAATTGTATAGTCTAAGATGCTCTATAAAGGAATTTGATATCTTTACTCTCCTTGAAATAAACCACTTGAATATATTTATAGCTATTCTGTGTTTTTGTTTTGCGAAGATAGATGTTGAACATAACTCTTGTGTCTTCATCAGATAATATGAAATTTGAAATTTTCCAGCTTTAGTTCCCCAGTCACTCTGCACACGATACAGAAATAATTAGAAGGAAATAGTAAGAGAATCATCATAAATATTACATTGTACCACATATGTGATAAGAGTAATTCTGAGTACTGGAAACTATCTTAATATAGGATTTAAGATAGATCAATATTGGGAAAGACTATCTCACTGGGCATACTTGTCTAGTAAGTTCATCCAAGTTGTTTTGACTAGTACATTCATACAGGTAAAAAAGACAATGTTTATGATAAAAATGTTCAGATTGAGCCTGGAAAACTTGATTTAAAAAGAGAGAGGGCTGATATACCATTAAAGTTGTCAAGCTAGCCTGATAATGAGTAGTATTGCATACAAAACCATTAGTGAATTGTGAAAGGATACGTGTAACATGCAGACCCCTAAACAAAGAAGACCTTGTATAAAGTGTAAAAGAAACTTAATGCCTACTAGCTGCCTCAGGGCTTGAAAGCAATTTACTGAGAAAGCTTTTACAGTGGCCCACTTTGGAGCCATTGATAATTAACTAAACAAGTAATTCAAAGTATGTCCATCTAGTTTCAGCAATTTTCCTTAGGGACTTGCATATTTTAAATGCTATATCATGATTTGTCTGTGTTTGGATCTTCAGACCCAGCTACTATGAAGACTTAGTCTTCTCTGCCCCACTATATTGAGAATCATCATTCAATAATGGGAAGTTAAACCATTTAGCTACCTGGTGGTCTGCAGAGCAAGGAAGTAGTGGCTATGATTTCTGACTGGTGTGTTGGGCTATTCTTGTACAAAATTCTTTTTGACTTCAAGCAAAGATGACAATGTCCACTTCATTAACACTTAATAAGGGGTGGGGTGCTAAATTGCTCAACACTGTGGCTTTATCCATGCAAAATGTCATTAAGAAAAGAAAATAATAGACTTCACATACAGATTCAGGAGGAATCTGTCATTGGAACCCCTGTTATGAATTTAGGAAGAAGGACTTACTCTATATTAATCTTTATCAATAATAATTTATTTTAAATAATTATTTTAATTTAATTTTAAGTCTTATTTATTTTTAAATTTAATAATAATTATGAAGAATAATTTATTAATCATGTAGAGAAGGGAAAAGTATTGCTTTTATCTTTGACCTCGGGTTAGAAGCCCCAAGAGAGGAATGAAAAGAGCAGCTGGAACTACCCAAACGAACATTCTTCTATTGTGACTTTTTCTGGGCTTCTCTGGCCTTCTCCTCAACATTTCTTCTACCGTGGTCAGTTTTTCACAGAAGCAGTGTGTGTAGTCAAAGTTAATAGGTTGATGTTCTTGGCGAGGTCTGACTCAGGCCAGTCCTCTGACAGTTTAAATAATATATTAGAACAGACTCTGACATTTGTAGATCACTACAAATTTAAAGAAAAAGAAAAGATTTATTTAGCTATAAGAGGATGATATTCAATAAAGATAGTTATTAAGGAAAATTCAAGTTGATTCAGTTAATTGAAGCCCCCTTGCCAGAGTTACTCATTAATCTATCAGACAAACATCAGAGAGAGGGCCTGGAGGTGCTTGTGGTCCCTTTGTACTCAGATGATAAGAAAGAGGATATTTAGCATACTTTTAAAGAAAAATTAACTTAAATTGCATGGGGTGAGGATGCTCCTCTATCCACAGTGGGAGAAGTAGATTTAAGTTACAGAATTCTAGTGGACAAAAAGATTTCTTTACTTGAATATTTTTATTGTTTTAGCGAGTAATAGAAGGGAGAACTCATGAAAAAAAAAATGGAGGGACTACTTTTATCTACTGGAGATTTAGAGATATTCCGAAATGCACTATTTATACAACAGGTCTACTAACTCGGATTTCCTTTAACTTGACATATTTTTCTTTATGCCTATTCTGAAGATATTTAAGTAAAAAAGTAATAATCAGAGTAGCCAATTAATAATGATAAATATTTTATTATTATTAAAAGGAATAAAACCTATGATTGCATTGGTATAGGTAACCCACAGATGAGGAATCTCCTTCTACTTTTGTGTGTTGGTACTATCTTACTATCTTTACAAATTATGGCCTTAGGTGTCTAGAGTATTAAGAAGTTAAATGGCTTGCCAGAGGGTATCAGAGGTGGGACTGGAGCAGAGACAAGACTTCCTAATTGTGAGGTCAACTTTATCTGCTGTCACCTACATTGGTTATTAATAATGTTAATATCCTTAATGTTCCTATGCATTTACATTTTCTGAAGGATTTTATCAATATTATTTCATTCATTCTATAATGTGAAGGATGGATTAAGGAAAGGAGAGACAGAGTGAAGATTAAAAAATAAATTATTATTCCATTGACCTCAATGAGAAGAAATTAGTTCTTGAGCAATAGTTGTACATGCTAATTGAGATTCCAAGATCATATGATTTAGATCTAAAAAGAACCTTAGAGATTATCTAATCCAATCTCTTTGTTTTAGAGATAAGGAAGTCAAGTCTTTAAAGCAAAGATTCATAAACTAGTGCTCCTCAATGTAGTTTTAAATAGATATATATTTCAATAACTGTATTTCAGTATAATTAATTTATAATGCCATATATTTTGTTTTATGCATTTTAAAGCATTATTCTAAAAAGAAAGTTAATTGACTTTACAGACTTTCATGAAGTCCATCTCTCTCTCTCTCACACACACATGCACACACACACGCACATGCACAGACATTCGTACAGACACAAAGTTAAGGCATACTTCTTTTTTTAAATTTTTTAAAAATATTTAATTTTTTTAGAAAAATTTTCCACGGTTACATGATTCTTGTTTTTATTTTCCCCTTAGACCCCACCCCTATATCCAACGTGTATTTCCACTGGTTTTAGCATGTGTGATTAATCAGGACTTATTTACATATTGGGTAGAATGGTCATTTTTGTTATTTTAGCTCATCCTACTCATGAGCAATCAATGTTTTTCCAATTGTTTAGATGTAGTTTTAATTGTTTAGAAAGTGTTTTGTAGTTGTTTTCTTATAATTCCTGTGTTTGTTTTGGTTGATAGGTTCCCAAGTATTTTATATTGTCTAGGGCGATTTTAAATGGTGTTTCTCTTTCTACCTCTTGCTGCTGTGATGTGTTGGAAATGTATAGAAATGCTGATGATTTATGTGCATTTATTTTGTATCCTGCAACTTTGCTAAAGTTGTTGATTATTTCTATTAGCTTTTTAGTTGATTCTCTAGGATTTTTTAAGTAGACCATCATATCATCTGTAGAGAGTGATAGCTTAGTCTCCTCATTGCCCATTTAAATACCTTCAATTTCTTTTCTAATTGCTACTGCTAGTGTTTCTAGTACAATGTTAAATAATAAAGGTAATAGTGGGCATCCTTGTTTCACTCCTGCTTTTATTGGGAATGCTTCTAATTTATCTCCATTGCATATGATGCTTGTTGATGGTTTTAGATATATACTGTTTGTTATTTTTAGGAAAGGTCCTTCTTTTTCTATACTTTCTAGTGTTTTCAATAGAAAGGGGTGTTGTATTTTGTCAAAGGCTTTTTCAGCATCTATTGAGATAATCATGTGGTTTTTGTTGGTTTGCTTGTTGATATGGTCAATTATGTGAATGGTTTTCCTAATGTTGAACCATCCTTGCATTCCTGGCATAAATCCCACCTGATCATAATGAATAACCCTTGTGATCACTTGCTGTAGTCTTTTTGCTAGTATTCTGTTTAAGATTTTTGCATCTATGTTCATTAAGGAGATTGTTCTGTAGTTTTCTTTCTCTGTTTTTGATCTACCTGGCTTTGGGATCAGTACCATATTTATATCATAAAAGGAATTTGGTAAAACTCCTTCTTTGCTTATTATGTCAAATAATTTGTATAGTATTGGAATTAGTTGTTCTTTGAATGTTTGATAGAATTCACTTGTGAATTCATCTAGTCCGGGGATTTTTTCTCAGGGAGTTCTTTGATGGCTTGTTCAATTTCTTTTTCTGATATGGGATTATTTAGGTATCCTATTTCTTCTACTGTTAATTGAGGCAATTTATATTTTTGTAAATATTCATCCATCTCACCTAGATTGCTATATTTATTGCCATATAATTGGGCAAAATAGATTTTAATGATTGCCTTGATTTCCTCTTCATTAGAGGTGAGGTCTCCCTTTTCATCTTTGATACTGATGATTTGGTTTTCTTCTTTCCTTTTTTAAGATAGATTGACCAGTACTTTTTCAATTTTGTTTGTTTTTTCAAAGTAACAGCTTCTAGTCTTTTTTTATTAATTCAGTAGTTTTTTTACTTTCAATTTTATTGGTTTCCCCTTTAACTTTTGTAATCTCTAATTGTGTTTTTAGCTCTGGTTTTTTAATTTGGTCCCTTTCTAGTTTTTTAATTTGCATGCCCAGTTCATTGATCTTTGCCCTCTCTAATTTGTTAATATGTGCACTTAAGGATATAGATTTCCCCCTGAGTACTGCCTTAGCTGCATCCCACAGAGTTTGGTAGGATGTCTCATCATTGTCATTCTCTTCGATGAAATTGTTGATTGTTTTTATGATTTCTTCTTTAACCAACTGGTTTTGGAGAATCATATTATTTAATTTCCAATTAGTTTTTGGTTTGCTTGTCCATGTGCCCTTACTAATTATTATTTTTATTGCATTATGATCTGAGAAGGTTACATTTATTATTTCTGCTCTTTTGCATTTGTTTGCAATGTTTCGATGCCCTATTACATTGTCAATCTTTGTGAATGTACCATGTGCAGCTGAGAAGAAGGTATATTCCTTTTTGTCCCTATTTATTTTTCTCCACATATCTATTAAATCTAATTTTTCTAGGATTTCATTCACCTCTCTTATCTCTTTTTTATTTATGTTTTTGGTTTGATTTATCTAGATCCGAAAGAGGAATATTTAGATCTCCCACTAGTATGGTTTTACTGTCTATTTCCTTCTTGAGCTCAGCCAGTTTCTCCTTTAGGAATTTGGATGCTATACAATTTGGTGCATACATGTTGAGTTCTGTTATTTCCTCATTGTCTATATTGCCTTTTATCAGCATGTAATTACCTTCCCTGTCTCTTTTAATCATGTCTGTTTTTACTTTGGCTTTGTCAGAAATCATTATTGCCACTCCTGCCTTTTTTTTCTCTTTTGAAGCCCAAAAGATTTTGCTCCAGCCCTTGAACTTAAGCTTGTGTATGTCCACCCGCCTCATATGTGTTTCTTGTAGACAACATATGTTGGGATTTTGGTTTCTAATCCACTCTGCTATTTGCTTCCATTCCCATTCACATCCAGAATTATAATTATCAGTTGTGTATTCCCTAACATTTTGGTATCCTATCCTAGTTCTACCTCTTCTTCTTACGCTATTTCCTTTTAAACCAGTGGTTTGTTTTAGACCAGTCCCCCTTATCCCCTCCCTTGATTTACTTCCCTTTCTACCCCCTCCCTTATTATTACCCTCTTTTTATTTTTTAAGGCCTAATGAATTCCCTCCCCCTCTCCTCCCCTCCCTTTTTTGACTTCCCCACTTCTGTTCTCCTATTGGTTAATCCCTTCTGACTTTCTCAGTAGGATTAGATAGAATTCTATATCCCAATGGATATAATTACTCTTCCCTCTCAGGATTAATTCTGCTGAGAATAAGGTTTAAATAGTACCTCTTAATGCTCTCTTCAGGGTAGTTTTGCTGAATAATTTATTTTAGTATGGAGTCCAAATTTCTATTAGTTTCTGCTTTTTTCAGGAAGACTAATGATTCTCAAATTGTCTCTTCTAAACCTGTTTTCTTGGTCTATTAACTTGTCATTGAGATAGTTCATGTTTCCTTCTATTTTGTCAGTCTTTTGACTTTGCTTTATTAATTCTTGTTGTCTTGTGAGATTATTGGCTTCTAACTGCCCAATTCTAGCCTTTAGAGACTGGTTTTTGGCTAAAATCTTTTGGTTTTCCTTTTCAATATGGTCCAAGGCTTCCAGCTGGTCATTTCTGGTCTTCATTTTGCTTATCAATTCATTTGATTTCTGAGCCTCACTTTCCAGTTGCGAAATTCTGCCTTTTAAACAAAACTGTTATTTTCTTGCCAGATCTCTTCCATCTTTTTCATGATCTCAGATTTGAACTCTTCAAGATCTCGTGACCCATTTTTATTTTTTTTGGGAAGGTTTGATGTCTTTAATTGTTTGTCCTCCTCTGTTTTCTGGTTTTTTTCTGTGCAGAAGTTATCAAATGTTAGAGGTTTTTTCTTGGTCTTCTTGTTTATTTCTTGGCCTTTGGTTGGCATCATTGTGGTTTATCCGCCAGAAGTCTGAGTAAGGCAATCTGATTCTCTTTGTATGGAGTTAGGGAACAGTTTTTGCCTGAGGCTACCTTGTGAGTCTCCTGGTTTCTCTGGGGACCCTCCTAGGGTATCTTGTCTAGCTATTTTCAGGGTCAAGCCCCCATGGTCCTAGCTGGCTGCCCAGAGCCTGTACCTTGGCCCACGCTTGCTCCACCAGCTGACGTTTTCCCCTGAGTCTGAGCACACTGGGTGCTGCTGCCTCCTCTCTCAGCCCCACTCCTGTGTCCAAGGTCTGAGTTTTCCAGCCACCTGGGGTTTCAGGTCTTGATGCTCTCCGGGACAAGCTCCTAGAAGTGCCAGTTAGCTTCCAAGGTGCTAGATTGTGTGCCCCCATTCACTCTAACTCTGGAGTGCAACATCTGACTCTGGTACTGTGGGTGGGATGGGAAAGGGTTAATCTGCTTGTGTTTTGATGGGAGCTATTTCCCCCCTTCTAGCATGGAAGTGCCCAAATCTCACGTACCTTTGATACTGAGCCCTATTGTGGGGTCCCTTCTTTCATCTGGATCTTGTTTTCTTGTCCTTTGGAGGTATGCTATATCTGTTTTAAGGACAGAAAGTCGCCCTGCCTCTACTCTGCCACCATCTTAACCTGGAAGTCAAGACATACTTCTTGATCAAAGTCATCATAGTAATAAATTACAAAATCAAGATAGAAACCCAGTCCTCTCATTTTAAATCTAATGATCTTTTTATTACAACAAATTCATTACAACAAATTTTATTACAACAAATTCCTAAATGCTATTGGCTATATTGGTTAATGGGTCAAAAGTCCTTGGAGTGAGGTCTCAAGTGGAGGGCTCTTAGAAATATGTTCCTTGGTTTACTCTGGTTAGCATTTTATTACTGACTTGAAGACAGGCTTGCTTTTGTCTTCAAAGAATCTTCTAGGGCCTCTGGGCCCTTCATGGGGACTCTCCAGAGGGCTACTAGAATGATGAGGGTACTGAAAACCATACCATAGAAAGAGATATTGAAGGAACTGGGGATACAAAAATGTTTATCAGATAGAACCTCCTTTTAAAGTATTCCTTGTAGAGGGGTAATAGGTAGGGAGTGGGGAGAGGTGTCTGTCATAGTTTAATTAGAAATTGCAGCTTTTTCCTGGGAGATATTATGTCTCTATAAGTGGAATTATGGTTCAAAGATTCCTCTTCAACAATAAGAACTTATTCCCTTCCCTTCTCTCTTTCTTGTTTATTATTTTGTGGGATTTATTTAGGTATAAAAAGAATGATGTAATGTGGATTTATCTCTCCCTCTTCCTTTCTCAGTCACTATAGATCCCAGTCCCTCCTATTTTTGTCTTATGAAAACCATCAAAACAGAACAAAGCCATCCATAGGTGTTCTGTCATTTCACTTTTCTACATTACCCTTAAAGTTATTAGGTTTCTCAGAAAGCATTTGTATCCTATCCCCTTATTAACATGTCAATAATACATCCCCAAAATTCTGTTTCCCTTTAATGAATGTGTATATATATATATATACATACATATATATATATATATATATATGTACACACACATGCATATATTTTCCTATATTTTTCTTGGATCCTTTGTTTTAATTTCAAAATGTATACTTAGTTCTCTTAGTACATTAGTTTTAAAGAAAGCTTTTCTATTGTCTCCTGAATTTCCTTCTATTTTCTGTGTATTTAAAGATAGTTTCAGTGATAACTTTCTTTTAACCATATCTACCAAAAGAAAGTCCTCCCTAATAACAAATATGAATAGTAAAGAAAAACAAGTTCACACATTAGCCACATCCAAGAAATTAGGTCTCATTATATGATATTTCTGGTGTATCTCCTCTTTCATATGTGCAGTTTATACTTCAACATGTCTTCTGGAATCAGGGTTTTGTCATTTTCCTGAATGTTCTTAAGCTTTTCAAAGCTGTTTTCTTTACAATATTGTAATCATTATTAAAATTTTCCTACTGATTCTTTCCAGTTATTTTGTATTCATTTATACTATATTTTGAGGTTTCTTTGAATATATCCCTTTAGTCATTTCTAATGTTTTAGTAACATTCATAGATAACATAAAATGTTATATTATATTTGTAGGTCAAAAATTTCTCAGCTATTATTCAATTAATTGTGATCCCCTTAATGTCTAGTTCTTTGCTATAACAAAAAGTGCTTATACATGTGTACAAATTATTACTCAATAAAATTCAGTGACAGTTCATCACCCATAGAATTAAACAAGAAATTTTCTGGCATTCGAAGCTCTTCATAACTTTGCCTCTTCTTTCTTTCCAGTCTTCTTTCACATTACACTTATTCCTCCACCTACCATACCAGCCTTCTTGGTGTTAGTCAAACAAGACATCATCTCTTCATTCCCTCATTTCTAGAATGCTCTTCCTCTTCATCTCTGCTTCCTGACATCCCTGACTTTCTTAAGATCTCAGCAAAAATCATATCTTCTTTAAGAAGACTTTCCTGCTCCCCCCCTCCAGCCCCCATTTTCTGTCTACATTGTGTGAAAGGGAATTTTGGAGGTAGAAGGGAAAGGTAGGGTAGAAAGGGAAAGGAAGGTAGGGAAGCCTGAGGAAGGGTAGCCAGGGTAGTCCCCAAGCCCAGGAGGGGAAATTGACCCGAGCTCTTTGGAGCTCAATAAAGATCAGGTAGCACTTATTGTTAGAATAGCTAGGTTTATTTAGATTAGAAAAGGGAAGGTCTAGGGGAGCTAGGAGGTAGTTCTGAAAAAGGCACTGAGAGAGAGCTCAGGGCCAAAGGAGTCTCCAGAGTTGAGAGAGTCTTCAAGGTTGAGAGAGTCTCCAGGATGGAGAGCAAAAAGGTGCCAAAACCCTCTTTTATACTTTCTCCAACACCTCCCACAAAGGAATTGGGAGGTGTCATGGCTTAGAATATTTTTAAGCAGGCGGCAGCTGGGTAGCTCAATGGATTGAGATCCAGGACTAGAGACGGGAGGTCCTAGGTTCAAATCTTGCCTGAGACACTTCCCAGCTGTGTGACCCTGGGCAAGTCACTTGAACCCCAGTATATTTGGAATTGGGAAGATGCCATTTAAAAGTATGTTATATATTTCCTATGGACACCTAGAGACTTTGAAACTACATTTCCAATGATTCCTCATGGCAAACAGGAAGTATGATGATGTAAGAGAGGGGATAAGTCTCCTGGGTGAGGAGGAAGTCACTCTCTTAGCTACGAGGAGTGGGAAGATACGAAAGGTAAAGATGGCTGAGGCAATGTGAATTCTTACAGGGGTGTGGTCTATGATTTGTCTTTATCAGCATGGCTTTAATTAAACTACTAATTTCTATTATTATATCAGTCTCTATCATTTTTAATCTTAACACCCCGTTGCCTACCCTTACCACTCTTCTGCCTTGGAGCCAATATACAGTATTGACTCCAATATGGAAGGTAAGGGTTTAAAAAAAAAAGAATATTTTTAAACAAAATATTCCCCCCTGTGATCCTTTGGGAGACCAGTCTCTTCAATGGATCATAACAAACATAAATAGATTTACAATTACAATAAAATAAAGGGTATATACATCCATATACATCCATACAAGGGGAGAATGGTAACAATTTTTACAATATAAGTAAATTAAATACATGGTGCTTCTTTTACAAAAAAAAATTCATGGGGCAGTCCCCTTCTTTCACAACAAAACATATATATTACATAAAACAAATGCATTTAAACAAAACATTTGAATCTAACGAAACAAATGAATTTTAGCAAGACAAATGAATTTTAAGCCAGACAAATGAATTTAAAACTCCCTAAAGTTCAAAAAATTTTTGCACATTTGGTTGCTCTCTTAGGCTCCTGAATCAGCATGCATTCTCCATGTGGATTCCAGGAGGTAGTAAATCTCTTTTCCTAAAATAACTTAAACTCTCCATATGAAATAAAAACACATTTCCCCCTGAGGAGGATTGAAAGAAACACTGAAATAACAGTGGGATATATGGCTGAGGTAGGAGGCATATAAATCACTGCTAATCAAATTCATCAGGAAAATTAGCAAAAAAGGCCAAATAACTAGTGGATGAAAAATTTTAAACATCTAATTCTAAATTTTATATGAAAAAAGTTCTAAATAAGAAAAAAAAACAAAATCACAATAGGTTTTTTTGAATATTACCCAATTAAAGTAATTCATTTCCAATATCATGCACTTATCCACTCAGCAGCTGGGACCACAGTCAACCACCATAGTAAGAAAATTAGGAAAAAAGACTAGATTTGTATTTATTGGTCTGATATTCCATCATTTCTTCTTTTCTTCTTTCATTATTTCTTCTCAGGGATAGTATATGGAGCCAGAACAGCCAATTGTTAGGTACCTGATATAAATTTTCACAAGCATTGTGCTACAAGGAATTCTACCACTTAACATATTTAAGCTTTGCAACCTCGATTCTCACACTAGGTACAAGTCCTTTTTATTGGCCTAGAAGTCTCAGCAATCCTAGTAGGATTAGTTTCTATATTTGACCTGTGTGCTCGTTTGGCATCAGTTAGGTTAAGTAAGTGCTGCTTTGGTACTGTGTAGGTATCTGTGCTTCTTTGGCACTGTAAAGATGAAATCTGTGCTACTTCGTTGATCCCATTTCTTCAAATCAGACATTTGTGCAAAGTCCCATATTAGTTAAATACCAATGGCAGTTTCAGTAGTCTAAGGCTTTTGGGCAGGCAGTTACAGTTAGAACAAATGGATATACTAAACTTACACTAATCTAGTAACCCAACAATGGTATGGCTGGATCAAAGGGCAGGCATTCTTTTATAGCCCCTTGAGCATAATTCCAAATTGCCAGCCAGAATGGTTGGATCAGTTCACAACTACACCAGCAATGCATTAACGTCCCAATTTTGCCACATCCCCTCCAACATTCATTACTCTCCCCTTCTTTCATTTTAGCCAATCTGCTAGGTGTGAGGTGATACCTCAGAGTTGTTTTGATTTGCATTTCTCTAATTATTAGAGATTT